>NC_091202.1:27929444-27954444 GCF_040958095.1 Procambarus clarkii | reverse complement strand
TGTTCCTTTATGTAACTTCAGTGGAACGAGTTAACAATATTTAGTCAATACACAAAACTTTTAATTTAAAAATATCGATAAAAGAAAATATTTCAAATATCCTTATAACTTGGAAATGTATTCTGTTTCACAATGTGTGAATTTCATTATGGTTACCCGTTCACTTTGGGCCTAGTATTCCCAAACACGTCCGTGTGTTCGTTCAATGTTTGTTGTTTTAGATTTAGCTACTC
This sequence comes from Procambarus clarkii, assembly GCF_040958095.1. Taxonomy (NCBI): domain Eukaryota; kingdom Metazoa; phylum Arthropoda; class Malacostraca; order Decapoda; family Cambaridae; genus Procambarus; species Procambarus clarkii. Next base: position 27,954,211 of record NC_091202.1, on the reverse strand, counting down.
AGAACGCCCAACAGCCCCGCTCCTGTGCCAGATAAGTCCACTACGGGATCACCATAGCCCGTGCTACTTGGAACTGTTTGTTCCTGGTAGGGGAATCTTAAACATCAACAACATACTCAGAACGAAATGGCCATGTAACACAGTTTCAGATTTAGCTACTCAGAACGAAGTGTCCATGTAGCACGGGCTATGGTGAGCCCGTAGGCGCAATGAAGGTGAGTGTTCGTTTAATAGCATTAAGTGGTGAGGTGGCTACAGTACCGTGTACCTTTGGGGGTGATCCCGGGTGGCGTAGGTTCGATTCCTGGCCGGTTCAGTAGAGTTGTTAGTGATTTACGGTTCGCGCATTCAATGCAGTCCTTTTGTCACAAAAGAACATAGGAATTAATGAAACTACAGGAAAGCAGTTCCCTCATACGAGACAGCTTCTGTTTATATTCACCCAAAATCATTCATATATGATGTTAGCCTTCCCGTGAAACACTCAAAATGATTCCGTATCCGTTACGTTACTATTATGTTAGAAAATTTGCTAATTCATGAAAACATATATTGTGCTGTTTGTCGAAATTATGGAACTACAGTGGCCCTTAAAGGGACAAAATAAGCTCATTTAATAATTGCCTCATTGTGAAATAAGAAAAAGTAAAGGAAAGCTGAGGAAAAGATGAAGATAATGCTGAAAATATTAAGTGTTTTGTAAAAATTTTTGGATGCAGGAGATGAGAAGATTACGAAAATAATGAAACAAAAGGAAAAAGAATGAGGACAAAATAGACGAAGAAGAAACAGCAAAATAAAACACGAAATATTTATAAGGAAGAGATTGAGGGAAAAGGAAATATACAATAGTCATAAAAGTGAATAAATAACGAAGAGTTTTAATAAAATGACCAGATCTCTTAGGTAGAGAGATGCACAGACTCCTACCTCTGTGTAAACAGTATTTGAACTGCCAAACTGTGGGTATCTCAGGTGAGAACCTGCATCTGCTCATCTCACTCCTCCGAGGACATCTCACCTCTACTATCCAGCTTCCGGAGTTTCCATGTACTGGAGAGAGTTTTAGGCACTAAGAGTATCGAGTTTGCCACTGGCTCCCCAGAGGGAAACACTTTCTTTCCACTCCTGAAGTTGCAGTTAACCCAGAAGTTTTGAGGGAATGATCTTGATGAGGGCCGTGGTGGAGAATATGGCACTGGAGAATATGTTACAGAACTGCAAAAGGTGTGATTTTGCAGTTCCAAATTTTCTCCTTTTCTAGGAAAAGTGTAATAAAAATGTGTGGTTATTTGTGCTCTCATGGACTGGTGCTTGTTGCTCGTCACAGGCTGGCAGAGCAGCGTGGAGTGACGGTCACTGTTAGTCACATGCAGAGGTCCTGCACGGTGCAATAATATTAAGTCAGCCAAGCGTATTGCAAAGCTTGAACATTACTGTGCTATCACTCCTGCAACGTGCACTTAATATACTGATTCTCAATGTGCAACTAAAATTATTTTATATTCAGTATATGAAATTAGATTATCATACACCTAATTTTAACCCCCTACACCCTAACACCGTCTCTATGAGATAACACCAAGAATATCCATCATGTTATTCTTGGTTTGGGGAGTTCTTCACAAGTCCTCATTAAACTCAACATGATTCTTAGGGAATAGGAAATGAACATCGGAGGAAGATGTTGACCAGACCACACACTAGAAGTTGAAGGGACGACGACGTTTCGGTCCGTCCTGGACCATTCTCAAGTCGATTGTCCCTTCAACTTCTAGTGTGTGGTCTGGTCAACATACTTCTGCCACGTAATTGTGACTCATCGCCTGCATCGGAGGAAGATATTTGTCTCAAGACTTTTCACATTGGCTATAGTGAGTGTTAACGACATTTTTGCCTCAGAGCCAGCAACGCTTTCTGCCTCTGGCATGTTTATATTTTCCAATAATGAGAATGCAGCTTAGGGTACAGCGTCTTGGTATGACCTCCACGCCATCTTCGTCTGATGATGTGTGGTGTAAATTATAGTTACGGAAGGCGAAAATGTGGATATTCCTGGAGCGAGGAAGAGCGGCTCTTCATCTGGATATCATTCCACACACACACACCCACACACCAGACCCCCTACACTGGTTTCCAGATATCCCTTCATCCCTCCCAAAACCTCCAACAGTTTTTCCTTGGTTTTCACTCCACTCCCGCCACAGATCACCCGTGATCTCCAGACAATCTCACTCCCCTCCCACGCTCTCCCACGCCATCTCCCTTGGCCCTCACGTTTTTCACCCATAGATCCTCTTTGGCCTCTAGCAAATTCTCTCTCTCTCTCTCTCTCTCTCTCTCTCTCTCTCTCTCTCTCTCTCTCTCTCTCTCTCTCTCTCTCTCTCTCTCTCTCTCTCTCTCTCTCTCTCTCTCTCGTCGACTCCCATGATATTCCTGCCTCTCAGGCAAGGGCTAACATTTTTCAGAACCGTATATACTGTGTACAACTTTTTCCATCAATTTGTAAATATCTGTCATGTCCCTTTATACACATTTGCAAAGTTTAACTTCTGATTTTTTCACTCATCATAGAAGTTTAATTTTTGTCCTTGACAATGTACAGGAGTAAAAACTAATTTTTAATTGACTAGTAAGCGAGTTTCAGAGGCTTACTGACCTTCAGAGGTTGATACCAACACCGACCTGTCTACATACATAATTAACATCCAAGCTATAGCATTTGGATTGCATGATCCATGTTGATGGACAAGTTTAATTGAATCAAGAGTTTCTATTAGTAAAGCTTTTTTGATGGAAATCTCAAAGGATCGTCGCACGCCCACAGGTGTTCAACAGCCCCCACACGCCCACAGCTTTCATTGGGCTGTTACACGCCCTCATCTCTCTTAAAGCGCCCACGCCCATTCGCCAATTCACCGCCTCACCCTTCACACATCACGACCTCAAAACTGTAATATGTAAATTGTTTTTACTCATTTGATATTTTTGTCAAACTTACATATCACTATGCAGCTCAAAATCTCTCTCATATGTAGAAAATTACGCTTTTTTTATGTTCGACTTTTAATGTATCAATCCCCGTGTTGAATGGGAGAAAAACTAGTAAACAAAAATACTTTTCATGTTAATTGGCATGAAGAAGTCAATTCTATTCACACGCACATGCATGCAAGTTATTAACTTATAGAACACTTTTGTGTGTGGGAGGTTCTTGTGTACCAGGATATGTGTAGGTGTGAGTTCTTCTTGTGTACCGACATGTGTATGTGGGTTTCTTTTGTGTTCCGACCTGTGTGTAGGTGTGAGGGCCTAGTGTTTGCCTGGCTGTGTGTATGTGTGGGGTGACTCTTTGATCCCGGTATGTGTGTGTGTGTGTGTGTGTGAAGAGAGAGGCGATAGCGTACTGGGTTGCTTGCATGGATGTGAAGGAGGTTCTTGTGTACCGAACTGTGTGAATGACTGTGATTTCTGAAGTTAGATTTTCTCGATATTATTAGAACGTTAACTGCTAATCATCCTGATAAAGACCTTTAGTACTGTGAAAAATTAGTGCTACCAGCCTCCATTGTATTCTCATTAGCTACCTGCTTTGTAGAATTGAGACGTATCTAATGATTTAAGTGCCTTTGGTAGCTTGCCAGAAAATCGTTTTTCCCTCAATATTGTGCTTTATACACCTGGCGTTGCTGGAGTCTGGACCTGGGGCCGAGTGAATGACGTTATGTCAATTTATCAAAGACGAATTTTAAGAGGAATTTAAACAGAATAAAATGTATATACTTTTCTGTTCAATATTCTTACGTTTTTTGTATCTGTGATGGTCATGTATGCATGTTAATTATATTATCTTTTAAGATTAAATAGCTCATGATGTTCATAGGAAAATAAAAAAATTTAAAAGGCACATTTATACCTCGTCTTTCTATGCACCATATCTTCCTGTGCAACTTACCTATGTATATTTCTGGCGCCAATAGTGTGTGTGTGTTATATGCAAATTCGTGGTTGACGCAGCCCAAAACAAACTTCATCTACATATTACGTGATGTGCAGGACCTCTATAAATATTGTTCTTGAATGGCTCGACACATCCGCGACATTGTACTCGATGCCAGCCGTTGTGTGTTCAACCCTTCAATTGAGTAGCGTCCTCCCCCATTTCTCAAATCTTTCGCACTGTTATTACTGAGTTAATTGTGCAATCATATATGTAGTTTCAAGGATTTTAAGTTGCAAGCTATTGCTCTTTCGGTAATAAATATATGGTTCTTTCCTAAAGGCTGAAAGAATGAAGGCTTGAGAATGGTTCAAGACGGACCGAAACGTCGTCGTCGTCCCTTCACCTTCTAGTGTGTGGTCTGGTCAACAGGCTGAAAGAAGTTAACATTCACTGTGAGTCGTTCATTATGGTGCTTTGCTATTACAGATCACTGAGTATACTGAGAAGACCAGACAAACTGGTGCATTTCACTTTTCCTTTAATACCCATTCTATATTTACCTTTCTGTTTTGTCCTGTATGCCTGTCTGTCTGTTTCTTACTTTCTTTCTCATTCTCTCTCTCCCTTCCCTTCCCTCTCTCCCTTTCTCTCTCTCTCTCCTCTCTTTCTCTCGCCTTTGATCAAAGATGCAAATAAGCTTAGACATTTCTCAGGAATTAGTCGCTTCGTCCCTGGCTCTACCTTTGGCTTATCATTACATCTTCAGAACATCTAAAGAAAGTATACTTTATTCAGATGTCTAATTAGAAAATGGATAAAGCATCACTTCTCATCTTTTCTATAGTTTCTAGGTGAAAAATCTGGTTATTATGGGTAGTGGGTGCTTTATATAAGGTCTAGGGAAGGATTCTGGAATCTATGGGTGGAGGATAATGGCTATGGTGTCTAGCAGAGGGCATATTGTATGGTGTCTAAGGGGGAGATCAGGGGCCTGGTGATAGGGGAAGACGGTGTTGGCTACGGTGGCTAGGAGATTGGGTGTTATATCAAAGCAAGAGGGCTGGTCATAACGAACAGCTTGTGAATGAGGATTTATAACACGTAAAAATACCTTCCTGCAATGATTAATATAATAAGATGCGTGACCGAGCTCAAGCAGCAACTTATGATAAGGTTCCGTCTGTCCTACCTGTGACCGTCTCCAAATGCATATGAATTATCTGTATATATTATAATTTTGTTTATAATTTGACCTAGGATAGGATAGATAGATATTAGACTTTATCATATCTACATTTGGAACTGTGTATGGAGTCTGCCTTTCACATAACTGCCAAATGCATTTCATTTATTAACTACCCCTGACACTGAACAAATTCTTTCTAATGTATCTGTGGCTCATATGGGTACACAGTTTCCACCTGTGTCCCCTTGTTCCTTTTCCACCCGTGCTGGATACTTTGTCTTTGTCGAACCTGTCAATTCCTCAGAGAATTTTGTGTACATGTGAACCAGTGTACAAATATGCCAGTGTATATTTTTGAGAACCAGTGTATATATCTGAGAACCAATGTATATGTTTGAGAACCAGTGTATATATCTGAGAACCAGTGTATATGTTTGAGAACCAGTGTATTTATCTGAGAACCAGTGTATATGTTTGAGAACCAGTGTATATATCTGAGAACCAGTGTATATGTCCGAGAACCAGTGTATATGTTTAAGAACCAGTGTATTTTGCTTGTGGTGGTTTCTTTGTTTTTTTTTTATTAAGGATGTGACATGTATTTGTTTATTGATTGATCGATCGAGTTGAAGCTTAGATTGGGCTTTGGAGGACGAAGGGGGAAATTGTTTCAACATTTTGGTGAGAGTTTGTGAGTAAATTTAAAGACATGTTACATGGTATGTGTTTAGCGTTAAAAGAAGATAGAGGATGAACGTATCTGCTCGCTGATGGATGGCAGATATAAATTTTCTTGAGGCTTGCGTGCTGGTTTTTATTTCCTTTTCTGAGTTATAGTGCCATCTGGGCTTCAGACAGAGGTGATTTGTACCTTGTGTTCCAGCGTGAGTAAGGAGGCTGCACTTTCATCGAAGGTAAGGTGATTTGACGAGAAAGAGGGGAAATATCAGGGGGAAAGAGCTTAGCCATTAAGACTATATAGCACTTGGAAGGGGTCAGGATAAGGATTTGATGAGGTATTTCTGTCCTTATTTTAAGAAGCGTGAGTTGAAGGCCTGAATGGAATGATGGATTGTCTGCGGGAGATGACGTGAGGTCATGTAAGGGTTGACCAGACATACACTAGAAGGTGAAGGGACGACGACGTTTCGGTCCGTCCTGGACCAATCTCAAGTCGATTGTCTTGAGTTGATTGAGACAATCGACTTGAAATTGGTCCAGGACGGAGCGAAACGTCGTCGTCTCTTCACCTTCTAGTGTGTGGTTCGGACAACTTACTTTAGCCACGTTATTGTGACTCATCGCCTGCATGTAAGGGTTGCTTGTGATGTTCCTTCGAAAGTGGCTTATGTTTTGGGGAATTTTGTGGGAATCTTTATGTAAAGTTTTATGGTCCGGTTTTCTATTTAAGAAAAAATATTTTTTTTTAGCTGCAAGATTGCGTTATTATCGCCTGTGCGTTTGGGTGAAATTTAAGCGACATGCAGAATTTTGGCTAAAGGTTATGCAATATTTAATTTTGTGCATAATTTTCATAAAATTATTATTTTAAAATATATGAATTTTTGTAACTTGATCTTCTTTATAATAATGCAAAGAAAATCGAAGGGAGTTCCACGCGAATGACGTTGTGCGAAAGAAGTTGGCACAGACCGTGCTAAATAAGTAAGTTTAGTCAGGACATATATAAGTCAGGATCTTATAAGTAAGCTCATTGTTGTCCAATACACAAGCCAAATCGAAAATAATTATATATTATATCTCTGTATGATTGAGTGCCACATTTGTCTGTACTTGTGAAAGAAATTCTTTCATGTTGATTAATTTGCTAAACACCTACATTGATTACTTTAAAAAATTAGGTAATTCTTAAAAATATTACTGTTTTTATCGGGCAAACTCTACCAAAGTTTAGTTTGAAGAACGTCTTGTCTAAACTTCGGTCGATAAGCCTCTGGAACGAGCCTTTAGCCGGAAAGAAAGGCTTCTTTCACGTTGGCATAGTCAGATCTATCCTTTAACGGTAGCGATGCTTCCAGGCTTGAAGGGCAACCATCACGCGACCAAAAAGGCACCAATACAGCCCTTTCTTTTAGAAAATACTAGGATTTATTTAATAAATATGACTCGTCTGTTGTTCTCCCTAAAAACTAATATTTTTCGTTCTTATCTAAACCGTTCTCAACAATGTCAGCTTTAGAAAACCTCTTTCTCCAGTTCGAATATATTTTTCTCGGCAGCTTTCAATCTAGTCTCTTTCTCTAATTCCAGCGCCATCTATTTATTTTTCATTTATTTTTAATTGGAATTGTTTCATCTCCTTTCTTTGTTCTCTGCCTCACATTGCAGCCGTTTTGTTTTCTAATCAGCCCCTAGCTGTAGCCACACAGTCTAATCAGCCCCTAGCTGTAGCCATATAGTCTTATCAGCCCCTAACTGTAGTCATGTAGTCACCTTTACTCTATTTATATTCACCTAAACTCATACATATCTAACCCATGCCTCAAACAACCGGTTCAGTATTCTGGTCTAATATTCTGACTGTAAGCACCTGTTCCTCCACCTAATTATCCAATAATTACATCTACAAGTTTCACCTTTGTCGTCCCTTCGTGAGGATTCAGCCCATCGATTTTTTTCCAACAGCTACCGGAATGAATTTTATTGAAGATTTAAGCGCCTCCATGCTAAGATTATTCACGCCCACCCGCATCACCCTCTCCTGGATTTAAGCAAGAGTATTAGCACCCTAGAGTAAGGCTTTGATGTGAGGCAAATGAGAAATGTTGCACCTGTAGCCATTTCTGCATACACAAGCAGCGAGGATTTGCGTTAAGTCTTAATAAACTCGAGCTGTTTGAGAGCATTCTGACATTTAGAAAATTATCTCTTTATCAATTTTGAACTGAAATGTTAATACAGATGGATATTTAAATAGCAAATGATGCAAGAATATTGTGACAAAGGGGTATATTTGGGGACACCTCGCCAAAAATATGTATATATGTGTTGTGGGATGGTTGTTACAATGCGAGTACTGAGGTGAATGTTATGCACGAGTTTTATATGAATCTCCATGACAGACTGATAGGGTGACTGTAATGTACTAGATGTGTCCTGGTCTGTCTGTCTGTCTGTCTGTCTCTCTCTCTCTCTCTCTCTCTCTCTCTCTCTCTCTCTCTCTCTCTCTCTCTCTCTCTCTCTCTCTCTCTCTCTCTCTCAGTCGTTCTCTCTTCTTGATTCCCATTCTCTCTCCCTCCTTCTCTCCTTTTCTCTTTCCTCCTCTCACTCCATCCTTCCAGCTTCCTAGTCCGCCCTCATCACTGTAACCCTTTTCACAACACACACTCTCTCCCGCACAGTAAACACCGTCGCATCATACTCCACTTCCAGCCTCCTCATCTCCACCTACACAATCTTCACCCCAGATCCCCCCGTCACTGCAACTATTTTCACTACACACTATATACATCACTGCAATCAAAGGGTTGTGACTAGAATACAGGTCTGTCCTGTTAACATTCGTTTTGAATGTTAAATATCTGAATACACTAATATTAAAACATATGTACAACTCTACGGACATCTGGTACCACATTTCATTTCCAATGAGTTGGTGAATGGGTGTAAAGTTCGATAACAGAAAAGGAGAGAGAGAGAGAGAGAAAGAGAGAGAGAGAGAGAGAGAGAGAGAGAGAGAGAGAGAGAGAGAGAGAGAAAGAGAGAGAGAGAGAGAGAGAGAGAGAGAGAGAGACCAAGACAGACAGAAGGAGGTAATATCCTGCTAATAGACAAGACAATGCTAGTAATATCCGCCAGCAAAACTCCATGGTTGTAATATCCTGCAAGAACCAAATTCAGACTGGTGAGCATAGTGTGTGTGTGTATGCGTGTGTGTGTGTATGTGTGTGTGTGTGTGTGTGTGTGTGTGTGTGTGTGTGTGTGTGTGTGTGTGTGTGTGTGTGTGTGTGTGTGTATGTGTGTGTGTGTATGTGTGTGTGTGTTCGTTCCTACTGGTGTGTTAGGAAATGGGATTTACAGTATTAGGTGTTATTTGGTTTGACTATAACACAGAGTCTCGTATTATGGATTTGCCAGTTGTAATACTATCCCCTTGAGCAGTCCAGTGCCTAGGTGCGTGCGTTAATTATCTGGTATTCTGAAGGAAGAGCATTAGTGAGGGTTGGCATCCGTCTCGTTCATCTCAATCCATCTGGAACAAGCCTCCAGACACATTGTTCTTGTGCCTGTGTGAGTCAAGGGGAGTGTGGTGAAGGGAGAGAGAGACCTGGGCACTACCGGGTACCCCTCCTTGTATCCTGAATGAGAGTATGGTGATATAGGTAAAGAGTAACCTATATGGTGTTACAACTTACCTATAAGGAGTAACAATATAATAGATAAATTCTATAAGAAGTAACACAATGATGGACATACACTGATAAAACGAAAAATAAACTCTTTAGTGGCAAAATACTGTACTGATCAACATCAGAGCAGCAATATCGTGCAAGGAACAACACCTGTTTTAACGTCAATCAGGAACCAGAAACAGTTACAGTATCCTGAAAGAACCTCAAAGTACATACCATGGAGTAGCAGCGATTACAGGGCACTGGTATTAGTACATAATAAGTACCAGCAACTAATCAGAATACATTCACAAGAAACGCACCAATATCGTCATTACAAAATATTTTCTAGATCAATATTTGTTGATCAAATCAACAAATCGAGATGAGAAGGTCTCACTGGTGGACCTCGTTGGTGACACGCTCATTTCGGCTTCAAATAGCTCATTTTGCTTCAATAAATGAGTCTATAATTGGCAATCTGTGGTGGGATATATAAGATATCAGTGTTAGGTGTCAGTATGAGGTGCTAGTGTAAGGTATGAGAATAAATGTACCAGTGCAAGATATCAGGGAAAGGTACCAGTGTAAGGCATGACTATATGGTATCTGTGTAGGGTATTAGTATAAGGTACCAATGTAAAGTATTTGTGCCGAAGATGACTACCAAATATGTAGGATCGTAGATATGTAGTACAAATACAAATATGTACTACAAATATGTAGATATGTAGGATCGACTAATGTAATTTGTCTAATTCATCAGTAAATTCGAAAATCTGAGGAAAAACAAAAGTACACAGACATATGTATCTGTAAATGGAATTGTCATATTGTCTGCCTGTTCGAAGTTGGAGATCAAACGCCTGGGGCTAGTTTCACCAAATTTTTTTCACAGTAATTACTGTTGGGTATGTTCCCAAGAGAGGCTGGTTTAGATTGGTTTCATAGAAAAGGATGCCATGTGGCACTGTGACTACCTCATCCCCCCTCCCCCCCACACCACACGAGAAATTATTTTATTTATTTATTTATATTTTATGTAGTGAAAACTTATACTTGTAAGTATGCGTGTGTGTGTGTGAGTGTGTGTGTGTGTGTGTGTGTGAGTGTGTGTGTGTGTGTGTGTGTGTTTTCATTTTTTAATAAAAATTTATTTGCCCAAGGGTTATACACATACAGTAGATACAATACACAAAAAAAATATTTTTCCTTCTATTTAACGGAATATTTTTTTCCTGGAGCTTTCGTATATTCTCTGCAATCCAATTTTCATAAGACGTGAAATTATTGAAAAGATCTTTAATATAAAATAAAATATTGCAGAATGGTTGCATTTCCTGGAGCGAAATCCAATAATATGCCAGGTATTCCCCGGCCCGATCCGGGCAGTGAGACAAGGAAATAGGAAACTGACTTCCCTTCAAAACTCGAGTAGAACGTTTGCTCCAGGAATAGAGAAGTTCTGATTCCATTGAGCCGAGATTGTGCCGATGTTCAGGGCTTCAGTAGGTGAATAACTCTAGCGGGTCCTGCCTGCCTGCTTGCCTGCTTGCCTGCCTGCGTGCCTGCGTCACAGCAACGGAGGGTTGCTTCTCTTGCAAGCTGCGAACTGGGATGTCAATGCATGTTTAATCTCACATCTCCCTAGCGTTGTGTTGGCCAACACGGGGACCCTTTTGCACCCTCTCACGACCAGAAGGGTTGGAGAGGCTTTCATCCTCTCTCAATTTCACGTTGGTTTCTGGTAGATTTGGCTTTATAGATTCCTCTTCTCGGGGTCAGAAGCCTCTTAACCTTATCGTGGTCGACCTCCAACACCACTGACATTCTCCAGGAATGTCACGAGGTGAACAGAGACATTGGGTGTAAAGAAACGTACCCAAACGCATAGTCTTGCTCGGGAAATGAAACCAGGGTTAATCGTCATTGACCTTACAGCTACATGTAGCACATGCAGCTACATGTGCTACATGTAGCACAGCTACATGTAGCACAGCTCCCTGTGCTACATGTTAAAGTTCAGACAGATCGTTCACCAAACAGTAAGCTCTCTGTCATGCCCCAACCACTTTAGCTGGACGGTAGAGCGACGGTCTCGCCTCGTGCAGGTCGGCATTCAATCCCGCGAACGTCCAAGTGATTGGGCCCCATTCCTTGCCACCCTGTCCCAGCGCAAATTCTTTTCCTGATCCCTTCCAAGTGCTATATAGTCGTAATGGCTTGGTGCTTTCTCGTGATAGTTCCCTTCCCTTGTCTCTCATGTCGCACTCTTTCCAGCTAATGGGGAATCGTGAGGAGCCTGAAGAGTGATTGTCTTATTCATTTATATATAATAGGATTCGTGAAGCTTCTCACTATTCAGTTTTGTCATCTATAGTCTCGAGACAGCAGAAGCAAACTACCAAAATATAATTTAAGTTCCAATAACCTAAGTAGCAGAACATAAGATCAAAACGAGGCAATTTATGAAACTTCAGGAACGAAGTAAAAATATATTTAGAGAAATAGTTTACAGATTCAATGAATATCTTCTCTACATGTCTCGTGAGAATAATAAGGTATAGAACTAGCTTCATTACAGTAACTTCAGGAGAGTTCTGGGTTGGTTGGCTGTTCTATCGTAGCCCAGAGTGTAGAGCCGAGGGTCTGGGAAGGTCTGGAATGCTGGATCAAGTCACCTTTTGGCCTTAAATGATATTTTCTAACTTGTTTCATTAATAGGTCGAAGAGATTGTACTTTGTGGAGTAGATTCACACCATCGTTAAACCATTCACTTGCTAGTGGAGTGTGAGGTGGAGTAGACACACTCCACCTCCAAGTGAGGAGGAGTGTGTCTGCTTTTTCAGGTATTAGGGGAATACCGTGTCTCTTCAGGTACCAGGGAAGTACCTAAGTTCTTCAGGAACTAGAATAACTCCTGTTTTTCAGAAGTGAAAGTTCATTAGGAATTATAGGACTTCCTCTGTTCTTCATTAACTAGAAGACTACCTCCGTTCTTCAGGAACTAGAGGAATACCATTAGTAAAAGTAAATATTTCTGTTTGTTTAATAAAAAATTAGACAATTATATTGCAAGCGCTAAAAACAAAAGATTGGCCCTAACTATTTGTCTAGCAGACCTTTGTACAAATACACAGTTCACCAAAATTCTTGATCCAGAATTGGCAAAAGTCTTTTATTTATTTATGATCAAACGTTTCGCCGCTCTATATCTTTTGTTTTTTGTTTACGAATTCAATGAGATTTTCAAAATAATACATTAAAGCATTTTTGTGATACTGAGAATGAGTTAAAATAACGTTGCTGAAAACAAATAACCCAACTCATACATAATATTAATTTGTTAATTAGTTTATACGCAGTTAAATTTACGAGAATTTTCTTTCATTCACGCATTTATACATGTGTGGTTTGGGATATATATTTATTTAAATACTTTAAAAGGCGAACTAATATTTTGTCAATTTAGAGTAAATAAGACAATATAAATATTGTGTTAGGCCAATTCCTTCAATAAATAAAATTCCCGAAGGGCTTATTGTAAAAATAATTAGTTGAATTGTCAACTAAACTATGATATTAAGCAAACTGCAGAAATTCTTAAATATAAATAAAGATGGTGTTGAGTGAAGATATCGTGAGATGTTTCTTTATTTACTCTCGATCAGAATGTATGAGCTTAAAATTTTTTAACATTTCAACTAGCAGTGTGTATGAGCCTTGGATTTATTAACACAACTAATCAAGTTAAATAAATTAAAATAAACAGCGTCTATAACGTTGAGGTCGATTAATACTTAAAATAATCAGGAAGTATAAGTTTCAGATTGAAGAATACTCAAAGCAAACAGTAAGTTTAATCTACAGAGAAGTATTTAAAATAACCATAATGTATAAATTTTAGATTAATGCTTAAATAGAGCAGCGTGTAACAGCCTCATAAAATGTTTATATCAACCAGTTCACACAAGCTTCACATTAGCTACTTAAAACTAATTAGCAATTATAAAAATGTGGTGTGTGGAGTATCAATATGGTAGAGATTATTTCTGGATAAAAATGTTAGATTAAATATTTTGAATTTAATTAATATAGGATGACTAAACCCCACCTCAGAAGATGGAGAAGTGAAGTCGTTTTGGTCCGTCTAGGACCATTAAAACACGACTTGATAATGGTCCACGATGGACCGAAACGTCGTCACTTCTCTGTCTTCAGATTTGTAGTTTGATCATCATATCTTCAGCCACGTTATTGTGACTCATCGTCTGCACGATTCAAATATGGAAGGAAGCTTGTTCATAAATAGTTCACCTGGCAGTGGATTTGTTCAGTTCAGTAGAATAAAAACATTTTGAAGTGTGCCGTTTCTTTAAGGAAACAGATAGCCATAAGCAAGTTTGTTGTGGTACCCCTCCAAAAAAGTACTTCATTAAGAAATACTTGTAAAAAATATTTTCTAATTAATCTAAGTAACATGTAAGTATATGGTAATTAAAGCAGTACGTCAGTTAACTTGCAAGCAAGCAAAGCTGCCACCACCTTAAGACAGAGTTAAACTGTTGACAGCTTAATAGAAAATGAAACGATAACTAGATTAGGGTGTATTGAATTAACATGTAGCCAGCTTTAGTATCAGTAAGTTAAATTTAAGTCACCTTAAGGAAAAGGAAAACCGTAGTCAGTTTCATGAACATTAAGTAAAACTGGAAATAGTTTAAGGAAAAGTAAAGAAAACATAATATTCCACAATCAAGTGGAAATAGTTTAAGGAAAAGTAAAGAAAACATAATATTCCACAATCAACTGGAAATAGTTTAAGGAAAAGTAAAGAAAACATAATATTCCACAATCAAGTAGGCAATAAAATGAGTGGAAAAACTTACCAGACCCTAAATTAAATGTTATATTAGTTGAATATTACATTTAACATAGCAGCTATATTATTAATAGATAATAATAATAAAAATAGCTAATTAAACTGATCAAATAATTTGATTAAAAAATATGTTTAGTCAAGTCTTAACTAAACAGCCTATAATTACTTTCAAACGTAAGAAGCTGAGATGATTAGTGAATTACTCGCATATATGATGCCCTGTTTGTCATTCAGTACTTTTATTAACTTTATTGAAACCAAAAATGTCAAATATAAAATACCATTATTCAAATAGGATGTTCTTAACATTTTACTAATACAGTATGGTTGAATTATTGAGATTAGTTAATAAAGCGTGTTGGTGTTAATGGGACGAATTAATTATATGTTTAAGGAAAGGGGCGTAATTAGTTTCGTGGTTGACTCCATGTGGTATTTAATCTTTTATGTGAATAGAATTGGCGTGATTAAATAATCGTGTTGCCAGCAAGGGGGTTTGATTAATGTATGTTGATGGCATGGTACTTGATTAATGCTTCATGTTGAACATATTGGGCTTGATTAATACAGTATATTGACGAATGGAACATGATTAGTAAAGAACGTTGTATCAAGAAAGGGCTTGATTAATTAAGCATGTGGAAGTGCAGAGCTTGATTAGTGCAGCATTTTGAAAATTGGAACTTGATTAATGCAGCATATTGAAGGCATGGGACAGGAATAATGCCGTTCCAGAATTGGCTTTGAGTACTGCAAAGAGTGAATGGAACAAATCTTTGATTATAGCAGTGGAATAAGGCTAAAGGCTTGATTATGGCACCTTGTTCATGGAACTGTGTTTGATTAACACCAACATTTGTTGACATAAAGCCTGATTAATGCAGCTTATTGATCATAACAAACATAAGAATATAAGGACAATAGTGAACACCATTACTAACAGGCCAGAGTGTCGGCGGGGTACTCGTAAAAAAAACTGGTTTGGCACCAGTTGGGGGCCTCCCAAGTCAATTCAGTTCAGTTCTGGGTTGAATAATGCTTGACCTATCGTGCCTGAGTTGAGTAAGTCAAGCGTCTGAAAATCACCAGAATACTGGTTCAAGTCACTGTGATGCTTCAAAATTATTTTCTAACTAGAAGCTAACGCAGTTAATCAATTCAAAAGTAGATCACTAAAAATATGTGACATCTCACCTGTTAATTGATGGTTAGAAGGGGGAATAAAGTAGCGAATAAAGAATAATAAATAAAAAATAATATAAAGAAAAAATAAATAAATATAAGATAAAAATATAAATAAATAATAAAAAAGATAGAATAAATATAATAAAAAATAAATATATTATTATATATAATAGTAAATAATTAAGATATAAATAATCTATAAAATAATCTATAAATAATCGAATAAAAAATAAAGAATAAAGGGGGAATAAAGCAGAGAAAATCACATATGGAGGTTCTTTCCCTCAAACACTAATACGTCAAATAACAGGTCATCTACACTTCTGTGGAAATAACCATTCCATTCCCCTTGGTTCTAGGATGATAGAGCTTCGGCCTCACACACCTGGGGGTCACGGTTCGAGTCTCCTAGAGTCCAGGTGGATAGAACTAATACCTTAGTAATAAATAGGTGAATACACATTCACACCTAACTGAGCTTCTGGGATCCAGGGATATTGATATACAACAAAATTGCAATATTCACGCTCTACCTGCCTAGTCCGTAATTAATGACGCTTCACAACATTGTTAATAACGACAGAACAACTTCCTGTATCCCCCTTTTGTGACAGCGTTCCCACTGATGATCGCCCACAATTTATATCTGCGTGGAATTTATCAACCCTTAAAGGTAATATGACACTCTCCCTGTCGCTCACACCCACTAGTGTGTACCAGAGGGCACTTTTTGTATAGAGAGAGGCATGAGTAGTCAGTGTATATATACTGGGTACGGCTATGACGGTATGGCAGCAGCTGTGTGTGTGGGTGTATGAAAGTGATTCAAGGGTGTGTGTGTGTGTATGGAGGTGTATGTTTATGTGTGAGTGTAAAATACGGGCGTGAGATGGAGTCAGAGTTCGATTTTGGGTGCATGAGGGGTAAGTTAGGTGTGTGTAAGTGGATGTACGGTAGTGAGTCAGGTGTGAATCCAGGAAAATGAGTATTGGGGATTTAGGGTGAGTTAGGTGTCGTGTTGATGTGAGGAAAATTAGTTGGTGGTGTATGAAGATAAGAGTGTGCACTCATCTATTTGTACTCATCTATTTGTACCTGCAGGATCGAGCATTGGTTCTTGGATCTCGCCTTTCTAGCCGCTAGTTGTTTAAAACAGTGATTCCTGTCCTATTTCCCTATCATATCTAGTTTTAGAACTGACTAACGTTCGCTTCCACAACTTGTGTATGTGTGTCGGGTGGGGAGAGGGGGGGGGGGGGTAAGGTTTAAAGTGGGACAGTCATAGGGAATAGGAATCATACATCTGCAATGCTTTTCATAGGTCACCACTGCTACACCACACAAAACTTTCCCACCACTGCCACACCAGTACCACACAAAACTTTCTTTTTACTGTGGTACTTTCCACACAAGTACCACACAAAACTTTCCCACCACTGCTACACCACACAAAACTCCCCCACCACACAGCAACACACAAAACTCCCCCATCACACAGCAACACACAAACCTTCAAAACTCACTTCCAAACATAGTTAACATTCCACACTAACTCGGAAACCGACGAATCACGTAACACAAAAATATATTGTTGTGTTGATCATTGCAGCCTACTCAAGCCTCATATAAATATTAAAAACATATTTAATGAGGCACTTTCAAAGACTCGTCACTAATTAACACAAAGTCCAAACTTCCCCTAATAGGCAACAGCTTCGAATGTTTACAAAAATCATCCCTGGGAAATCGTGTTGGGCGCCGGTTCAATTAAGCATAACAAGTTTCCTACGCTACCACAGTAACCCCATTAAACTTTCTCACCTCATTCAGCTTAACCACTACAGCACCCGTAGTAAGATGCTGTTAATTATTCTCACCATCCAATAACATTAGACTTTGTTCCTTTGGGTATCATCTTTCAAGAACAACAGTGATGTTAATCTCGTCACAAAATGTTTTCATTAATAAATTCAACCTGAAGGGCTTGATCGAGTCAGATATATCTTGGGCATGAGCCATAGTGCTCAGGTAGACCTGGACAACAGTGAAGAACAGGTGTGCCCTGGGCAGACCTGGGCAAAAGTGATAAGTGGATTGGGTGATTTATGTACCGTAGGAATATTGATGTTGATATGTGGACCAAATCACCAGATGAAATAACATCGACAAGGAAAGGATAGACACATATGTGAGTCTGAGTTTGAGGTGTAACTGGGAGATACATAGCATGGTTCACAAGTTCTTTCCCAATTATTCTAATGTTCCTCTATTTCTAATTGTTTGCAAAGCTTGTTTACACCTCTGCTTTGGTGTTCTTGTTGTCCCCATTTCTGCTTCTGATCAGGTGAGTAGGGATCGCTCGTGGACTGGTTTCATTGTAGGATTTAGTGATCATGTCCTCTGTCAGTCCTGTTCAGAGTTCGAGGTGTCGTTCTTGCTGGGTTATTTTTATATATTTCAAACACCTCCACAAAAATAATCACTGAAGTCAATGAATCCTCAAAGAAGATTAATTATCATATTCTTATTACTCCCTTCAAAGTGAAATTGCTCTTTTACCACAGAATATTTTTACCAACTAGAGAAGACATCGAGACTTTCTTTCAAGATTACAGGATAAATGGATATCAGGATAAGTTAGCGGGTTCTGGAAGTGACGCTCTCTCTAGTTACTGCTTCTCGAGTGCAGGTCAGGTTCGAATCCTAAAACCATCTAGCCAGAATCTACCAATTTGTATCCATATCCTAAATACCTTAATATCTTAAAAGAGTAATAAACGAAACGCTTATTGAATATGAACAACGAAGTAGATCTCACGTATATTCATTCATTTCTATATATTTCTTTATATTTCTTTATATTTCTTTCATCGTATATATATTTCTTTCTATATTTCTTTATATTTCTTTATACATTTCTTTATATTTTTTAGTGTAATTTGCCAGCTACCTAATTTGTTAACTTACTTATTTGATAATTAGTCCTCATACGCACTCCAATTATATCATTATAAGCAGACTGTTAGCTTGCATCATGGGTTTGCAATTAATATGCTGTTATGTGCAATAAAGAGTCAATTTTGGATGAAAGTACTAATAAATTAAGTACCTGAGGGGTAGAGGTACTCCTCTTGTAAATATTGAGCACAGGTACTACTCTGGTACCTATAGAGCAGAGGTACTACTCTGGTACCTATTGATGAGAGGAACTACTCCAGTATAGAGCAGAGGGACTTCTCTAGTGCCTGTTGAGCAGATGTACTACTTTGGTACCTATAGAACAGAGGTACTCCTTTAGTACTTGTAAGACAAAAGTACTCACATCAAGTACCTGTGCAGCATGTGTACTTTCCTCTATTTTCCGAGCTGTTTTGATTTTCCTTTTGTGTTAAAGGAGAATTATGTTTCTTAAATTGTTGGAGTGATGACAACTCATATACAAAAGGGAATAGGCGAAATAATAGTTTAAAGTTTATCTGATATTTCACGAGAGCACCTTAACGTAATTAGTATTACAATTTCGGAGCGATGTTTTGCAATTAAATTAATACAGAATTGTGTAAAGATTTCTTTTGAACGTTTGCACACTGTGGTTAAATATATATATAGTGTTATTAGACCTTCCCTGGTAAATTAATTGAGCATGTTTTAAACCCTTGTTAGTTTCTGAAACAGGTGACGTAAGGTAAGCTGAGAAATCCTTCCAAAGAAAATTTAAGTTGATACAAGTTGGTGGCTGCACGCAGTGCAAACTCAGAGGAAAAGTTTCACTGCTAAGTGCAAGCTTACTGAAAGTTTCACCGCTCAGTATAAACTTAGTG
Organism: Procambarus clarkii; assembly: GCF_040958095.1. Taxonomy (NCBI): domain Eukaryota; kingdom Metazoa; phylum Arthropoda; class Malacostraca; order Decapoda; family Cambaridae; genus Procambarus; species Procambarus clarkii. The sequence goes on along the minus strand of NC_091202.1, from coordinate 27,934,841 downwards.
AAAATTTCATTGATTTTGTCTTTCTTAGACCTTCGAAAACGAAGTTAGACATTCGTGTCTCCCAAGATAATTATTTATTGATTGATACATTTTTTACCTGCTATGATAAAATATATATATTACGCTTTTTTGAGGTGGGGGGGGGGAATTTTGTCTAGTATTCAGTTGTGTTTACATGTGCAAAATAGGCACATATGATTGTTTTAAGTCACCAATAAATGATTATTTTTTTTCAGAAATGGAAGAATTATCTATATAAGAAAGTATGTCTAATCTGTCTGTTCGAGTTAGAGGCTAGACTGTTCCCTGCGGTGTAGTTAACACATCAACCCGTCCTCCTACAAAGAACGTCGCTTTTCATACGTATGAGTTACATAAGGTCAAAAATTCTTAAAAGCTACAGCCCAGCTCTAGCTGTGCCAGGTAAGTCCACTACGGGCTCACCATAGCCCGTGCTACTTGCTCCGCTCCTGTGCCAGGTAAGTCCACTACGGGCTCACCATAGCCCGTGCTACTTGCTCCGCTCCTGTGCCAGGTAAGTCCACTACGGGCTCACCATAGCCCGTGCTACTTGCTCCGCTCCTGTGCCAGGTAAGTCCACTACGGGCTCACCATAGCCCGTGCTACTTGCTCCGCTCCTGTGCCAGGTAAGTCCACTACGGGCTCACCATAGCCCGTGCTACTTGCTCCGCTCCTGTGCCAGGTAAGTCCACTACGGGCTCACCATAGCCCGTGCTACTTGCACCGCTCCTGTGCCAGGTAAGTCCACTACGGGCTCACCATAGCCCGTGCTACTTGCACCGCTCCTGTGCCAGGTAAGTCCACTACGGGCTCACCATAGCCCGTGCTACTTGCTCCGCTCCTGTGCCAGGTAAGTCCACTACGGGGCTCACCATAGCCCGTGCTACTTAGAACGTTTTGTTCCCAGTACCTGAATCTAAAACAACAACAAGCAAAAATTGTCGTACTAGAAAATAGAAACGACTCGCGAAAGTGACGTACTGTCCCGTATGCTTGTAGCTTAAGACGAAAAACATATATCGAGTATTTTTATTAAATTGTTGGAGTGATGACAACTCATATACAATAGGGAATAGTCGAAATAATATATAAGCGAAATAACGTAAATAAGCGTTCAGAGAGGACAATAGGGGATGCACGTAACAGAGGGGGCGATAATCTAATATATATGATTGATGTAAGGCTAATAGGGGATTTGAAAGTAAAGGGATAACCTATATTAACTATTAAATATGTAGGATATTAACCTACTCCTTCTGCCTGTAACGCAGAAGGAGTAGGTTAATGGAAGGATGATAACCTGTGATAAAACATGTGCAAAGAAATCTCATTAACGCGATGTATCGATGAATCAGTAACATCATCATCGATGTATCGATGAATCAGCCGTGAAGGAGGTTCGAACCTGTGTTCTGTGTACTCCCAAGCGCACAAACACCTTAGACCAATTCACCGAGACATGGTCAAAAGAGTATATCATGTGGGGGTGAAGTAGTCTAATTACCACTCCCAAGCATAAGTTCGAGTCCCCCTCACGGCTCCTACTGATTATCACACATATTTATGGTGCAATTAACGATCGGAGGGTATAACTTATACCACACTAGGGGGGGGGGGTATAACTTATACCACACTAGGGGGGGGGGCAGCTCAATAAATTGTGATAATCTATGATACATATGTGGAGATGGAGGTAATTATGCGATGGGTTGTATAATGTGTCATACTGGAAGTAAAGCTAATAGCTGGTTCATAACCCATGATATATAACCCATAATATATAACCCATGATACAGTTAATGAAGGAGGTAAGACATTACTAGGAAAACATCTATTGAAGAGGTGATATTCCATCACACACACACACACACACACACACACACACACACACACACACACACACACACACACTCAAATCACACTCACACTCACACTCACACACACACACACACACACTCACACACACACACACACACACACACACACACATACACACACACACACACACACACACACATATATATATATATATATATATATATATATATATATATATATATATATATATATATATACATACATATATATATATATATATATATATATATATATATATATATATATATATATATATATATATATAATCATAAGGAAGGGGGGTGGTAGGAGAAAAGCACACATAAACTGTATTGGAGGGGACCTAATCATTCCCTCTAATGCGTTATATATATATATATATATATATATATATATATATATATATATATATATATATATATATATATATATATATATATATATATATATATATATACCTATGGGTCCCCACATTGGCACCAGAGGTGGTACCCTCACATATATATATATATATATATATATATATATATATATATATATATATATATATATATATATATATATATATATATATATATATATATATATATATATATATATATATATATATATATATAGCACAATAAGGGGAGCAGTTAACAGAACATTGACAACTTCTAATATATGCTAGGGTATACAAATTCGTGATATATACTGGAAATGCAGTTATCAGAGGACTGATAACCTCTTACACAGCTGGACCAAAGATAACCATTTACAATATCCGACGTTAATTTGAATGCTTAATTTGCATACCAGCATGTCTGAGATTAATTAAAAGCAGCAGTAAGGTGAAAAGCTGCAGACACATTTATTATTTTAAATATACAGATATGGATTAGAGTAAATAACCAGAATAATATGATTTTCTATCTTTTTTTTTACTTGGAACAGATAACTTTTTTTTATCTTTAATCAACTTACATTCCTAATTTCAGAGAAAACAAAATGGCAGAAGGTGATAAATCCAACAAAAATTGTCAAGAATAAACTGGAATATCTGAAATATAGATTTATTCAAGCAAACAACTGCAACTTAGGTGATTACTATGTGAAAAGTTCGTTTTCCCCTAAAGAGGCTATGAAGCTTTTCAGATAGATAGATCATATGAAAACAACTCACTCTGACAAGGTAGAGAAGAATTGTGTTAAATCTCTCCGTAATAATGTTCAAAAGTGCCCACGAACACTTTCAAACCTGTTTTCTAATTCGTTGCAGCAAAACAGTGATGGCTTGTGTGGAATATAAAATATTTCACTGGTAATTGCTAAGTATGGGAAGCCACTCAATCGGTGAAGAGCTCGTATAACGAACAGTCAATAAAAGAAGGAATTATCAGGGGGAAAGCGCCAAGCAAATACGACTATATAGCACTTGGAAGGGGTTAGGATAAGGAATTGGGATGGGACGATGGGGAAAAGAAATGGTTGCCCATCCACTTAGACGGTCGAAGATTGAACACCGACCTGCTTGAAGCAAGACCGTCGCTCTACCGTTCAGCCCAAGTGGTTAGATGAGACTTTGAGTACTGTTTTCCATAAGTCGTCACACGTTATAATCAAGACGGTTCCTCTCGACATTAATACAATACAGAGACCCCATTGATGAAATGGCAAAGCATGTGCAAAATATATTGTGCAGCATATTCAGGACAACAGAATTTCCATAACACTTGGGTTAGTCAACTTTAACAGGCAAAGAATTGTTTGCTACTTGCTTAGTGGGTTTCATATAAGATGGAAGTTACACCAACGCGGCTACACACAGAAATCCCAATAGCTTGATGCATCAAATGAACAAATCCACAAGGGCCGTGACGAGGTTCGAACCCTCGTCACGGCCCTTGTGGATTTGTTTACCAACGAGGTGTTACTTGCAAGGCAACTATAAACATATTAAAAGTGAGTCAATGTTTCGTGGTGTTGAGTACATATCCAGAGAAAAACGAAATTCCCCTCAACATACCTGTTGCCCTGACTGATGGAACATCATCAGTGGCTGGTTGGTATTCCTTGATGATTATATATGAAGAAAAAAAACTGTTCCCAATATCATCGCAACTCATCGCCACCATACAGTAAAAAATAATCATGTCGATCGCCTCAACAACTCATTAAACACAACGTCTTATAAACATCCAGTCAGCGATTGCCTATAAATGAAGAGTAGTAAGGTTCTCTGGCTGTCCAGGTTCGAATCCTCTAGGATTCACAGTCAGTTGTGTAAAGGCTTGGGGGATCATTCTTGCTATACACACACATACACACACACACACACATATATACATACATATATAAATATATATTTTTATATTAATACATACATAAAATGTATATATTAATAAATATAAAAATGTATATTGTGTTCGTCATTCGAAGAATTGCAGTTTTAGTCTAGGATTAAAACTAAACTGAAGACTAAAGTTGAAACTTGGCGAGCGAGGTGGGAGTAAAGTTGGGAACTTTTTATTTGTGGAGTCTAATTGGAGTGTGCCGAAAGCATAAGGCGGATAAGCTGGATTAACAAGCAGAAGGATTAGACTGGTGTACACTGGGATAAGCAGTATTTTGGAAGATTTTTTTTTCATGATGCATCAGGACATTGAAGGATAATGGGAAATGTGTCTCTCACGTTTTGAAGGAATAGTAGTCCTTGTTTCATTACGATATTGGTGAATTGATGAGTTTGTCTCATTAGGGCATTGAGGAATAGTGAGTTTTGTCTCATTAAACATAGAGGAATAGTGACTTTTGTCTCATTAAACATAGAGGAATAGTGACTTTTGTCTCATTAAACATTGAGGAATAGTGACTTTTATCTCATTAAACATAGAGGAATTGTGAGTTTTGTCTCATTAAACATTGAGGAATAGGGAGTTTATCTCATTAAACATTGAGGAATAGTGACTTTTGTCTCATTAAACATTGAGGAATAGTGACTTTTATCTCATTAAACATTGAGGAATAGGGAGTTTTGTCTAATTAAACATTGAGGAATAGAGAGTTTTGTCTCATTAAACATAGAGGAATAGAGAGTTTTGTCTCATTAAACATTGAGGAATAGGGACTTTTATCTCATTAAACATTGAGGAATAGGGAGTTTTGTCTCATTAAACATTGAGAAATAGTAAGTTTAGTCTCATTAAACATTGAGAAATAGTAAGTTTAGTCTCATTAAACATTGAGGAATAGTGACTTTTATCTCACTGACGACTACATGGGTGTATACATTTGATGCATATATATAGTTAGAATTGCACTTGTATAACTAAATGAAACACATTTATGAACACATTAATGTCGTTGCAGCTGAATAACTGCCCAGATGTATTCCATTGATGTATACATAGATATAATGGCAGCTGTATGACTTTGTGAATGTAACCTACAATTCATACATAGTTATAAAACAGTTACAATAACCTACTATATACAGTGACTCAAACTTAACACTAAAGTGAAAGCAACAAAACCCATTTT
>NC_091202.1:27781944-27924444 GCF_040958095.1 Procambarus clarkii | reverse complement strand
AGTTTTGCTCTCATTGACCTTTTCTCTAATGGATTTACAATCAGAAACACTCATTACTTTTAGTATATTATTTGTCTATACTTTTGTTCTTTCTTGCATTTGCTTTTATTTCATTCTATTAAACATTTTGATGATGGACTGGCTTCATTCCGCAGTAATTTGTAATATATTTTTAAATTGTTTACAATTTTAAATACTTAATCCGAATATTCCTTACCATTTGGTCATTTTCCTATGTCGGTGGAATACCGATAAATATACAAATCAATTCTACCAGAACCATAAGATTCCACGAACGTAACGTAATGTATTTTACCACTCGTACTCAACAGAAAAAACCTCAAATCCTCAAACAGTAAACCTCAAACTGGAGCCATTTTAGAACTTGTTGTCATGCTTCTGTAGTACCTTTGTCTTCAACACATAAATTCCGCTGCATGTAAATTCATAAAGAATTTATATAACACTTAAATAAAATAAGAATGTATATAAAGCTGCATAAAAACTACATATAAATTCCGAAATATGTCATCGACTAATGTATATTGTCTGCATAGTCATTGGTTCTCAAGTGCAATTGGTCTTACGTCATGAATGCGATGATGCAAATTAAGATATCATTAATGGCTTGATATTAATAGATTATCCATAATTTACATGCGAAACGTAAACATAAGTGAGCCATATCTATCATATCATGTTGACCAGACCACACACTAGAAGGTGAAGGGACAATCGACTTGAGAATGGTCCAGGACGGACCGAAACGTCGTCGTCCCTTCACCTTTTAGTGTGTGGTCTGGTCAACATACTTTAGCCACGTTATTGTGACTCATCGCCTGTCTATCACATCATCTTAACCGGGCATCTGAGAAAGTAGCATATCAGACTCTCCTACTGAGTCAGAGTGCCACCTGTAGAGTCTCTCAGGTAGTGCCTTGGGCCAGCCTCTTCTTGAATATGCAAATGCTTGGAAGCAAAAATATGAACTGGAGAGAAAACGTAGTATTATTATTTTTTTATTTATTTTTCTTCCTCTCCCTAGAGCAGGGAAAAAACCTTTTAGTACTCATAGGCTATGTGTGATTACATATCTGCAAGCATGTGTTATTTTATGAGTAATTGGCATTTACTATTTTCAACACGGCATCTTCCCTAGTAAATATTTTTGGTCTTGATTTTCACCCTCTTCATGCTCCGTCTGCCTCACTAACCCGTCTCCTAAAGCTCACCCGTCAACTGCTTCTCCCGTCAACTCTACCAACCCGTCCACACACCCACCAGCTTTCTCCTTACCAAGAGAAACAGGAATGTAAATAATATGATAACACAATTAAATTTGTTCCAACCATAAAGATAACAAAATAGTTATATACGAAAACACACAAACACGAGACAAACACACAAATATAACATGTTTTTCCACAAATTAGTTCGTACAAAAACAAGCTATCATAAACTCTCGCATGTAACACACACACACAGCGGTGGGCGGCGGCTGAGCGGACCGCGCTCTAGGTTCGTGGACCTAGGGACCGGAGTTCGATTCCCCGGCACCGCCAGGAAAAACAAATGGGCAGAATTTCCTTCACCCTGATGCTTCTGTTACCTAGCAGTAAATAGGTACCTGGGAGTTGGACAGCTGCTACGGGCTGCTTCCTGGGGTATGTGTGTGTGTGTGTGTGGGAAAAAAAGTAGTTAGTAATAGTTGATTGACAGTTGAGAGGCGGGCCGAAAGAGCAGAGCTCAACCCCCGCAAGCACAACTAGGTGAATACACAACACACACACACACACACACACACACACACACACACACACACACACACACACACACACACACACACACACACAACACACTGACACACACACACACAAACACACTGACACACACACACACACACACACACACACACACACACACACACACACACACACATACATTTCTGTGTTTGAGAGAAATATTCGTAGTAGATATACTATAGGAAAATAAGATTGGTTAGAAAGGCGGAGTCGAAGAGCAAATAGCTCGATTCTGCAGACACAAATCATCGGGTGCATCGAAAACACATAATCTTTCCTCCATCTTTCTTAGGTCGTTCACCTATTCTTCGCAGGATAACATCAATGGCACTCGAGCCCAAACGTGCTCCAAGCATTATACTGTCACCGTAGCTCTTGGTCAGACTGATCTTAATGCCTCTATGATTAGTTGACTAAAGATGATTTGGTCCGTTGAGCAATTTAGGTGGAGCCCCCCAAAACCTTTTCCTTAGATTTCCTCAGCTGCAGATCCACTAGCAAGGACGCCTGCGTACCTGCCAAGGTGTTTTCATCCGAGAACCAGAAGTTAAGCTCACTAGTCAACCAGCAGAAAAGTAAAGGAACAAGTGGATTCCCTTGCTGGCCATCTTCAGTGGAATTTACTCTATGCTACTGAATCCCACTGAAATGAAGGAGCGGGGAAGCAAGGAAGCTTGATCGAACTGCTTCTTATACCTCATATATTTTTTAACTCAAAGAAAGTATTTTTAATATCTTTAATTAATGCTTTATTTTCGGGAAGATTATTAATATAGGCTCGCTGCATGAGTTGCCGCTTCAGGGGAAGTTTGTGTAGTCGAAACATCGTAGCAGCTTCTCTCTATGGATGTCTTTGAGAGCAATTTGGCAACGTGGGGGTGAAGTGTGCTAAGTATGGCAATATGTCTTACTCCATCTTCTTCCATCTTCTGGGGACCATACTTCCCTACTTATGCAAATTACCTGAAGGAGTTCAGACACTCACTAATAACTACTTGAAGGTGTTCAAACACTCACTAATAACTACTTGAAGGAGTTCAGACACTCACTAGTAACTACTTGAAGGTGTTCAAACACTCACTAATAACTACTTGAAGGAGTTCAGACACTCACTAATAACTACTTGAAGGAGTTCAGACACTCACTAATAACTACTTGAAGGTGTTTAATCACACACTAATAACTTCTTGGAGGTGTTCAAACACACACTAATAACTTCTTGAAGGTGTTCAAACACTCACACTCGGAACCAATTTAGAAACTCACTCTCTCTCGTAACCAGACGATCGCCTCTTAACTTCCCACACATCTCAATATGCGTTTGGTATTAAAAATTCATAATTAAATTCCGATCCTTTCCATCTGGCATCTGATTCCTTCATTACCTGGTCCATGATGTCATCTGTGAGAGAAATTTAATTAGTTAAACTTTTACTCTAAAGTGTACGTCGTTTCCCCCCCCCCCTTCATATAATTACTAGGATGGAAGAGGCGTGGGGTTCCCTCATATTCCCTCATATTCCCTCATGCTCTCCCTCACTCTCACTTTCCCCTCATGATCTCATTCCCCTCATACTGACGCTCTCACAAAATCTCTCCTCCCTGATTGGTCTTTCTACGGTCATATTATTATTGTTCCTTCACTCTCTCAGAATTCTCTGTCTCTGGCAGTCGTTCTGTCACACACATCGCATCACTGGCACCCTTCCCATGCCTGGCGCCCGTTCCATTCACCCATTCCATCCCTCCTGTACTATTCATCACACCTGAATGACACGGTCAGTGGAAGATCAAAGACCTTAAGGGTCTCGTCCAGTTACGACCAAAATACTCCAAGTTTTTACTACGGCCTCCGTAACTCGAGTCCAAGTGTGGAGTCTACCTCCATAACGCGAGTATGAACATGGAGTCCTCCTCTTCGATTTTTTTTTTTTTTTGAGATATATACAAGAGTTGTTACATTCTTGTAGAGCCGCTAGTACGCGTAGCGTTTCGGGCAGGTCCCTGGAATACGATCCCCTACCGCGAAGAATCGTTGTTACAACCAAGTACACATTTCACTGTTGAGTTAAACAGAGGCTACAGTTAAGGATTTGCGTCCAGTAAATCCTCCCCGGCCAGGATACGAACCCATGACAAAGCGCTCGCGGAACGCCAGGCGACGTCTTACCACTGCACCACGGAGACTGTAATGCAGACTGCACGGAGATTCAGTCCATAGAAGTAACTATTCACCGCTTTTCGAGGAATCAGATTCGAGATCAATATGGTCACTCTTTAGTCCTCTTACTAATCATCATTTGAACAACAAATCATCAAGCAAACACCAAATAGCGACCACGAAAAATTTAAAAATAAGAGCTCACTTGAATGCGGACGCCGTCTATGGTTGTTATTGCATTAGTGAGCCCTTAAAAAGACCCTCTTCAATCCCTCCCACCCCCACCCCGTCCCATTCGGATACTGTGAGCCTGCTTGACGCTGATTGGCTGACTCTATACCATTAGACCAATCACCTCTTGCCACGTATCACTTTTCCTCTTATTGGCTTTGTCAAGTCACGTGACCGATGAAGGTGTTCAAAGGCATTACAACATCGTAAATTTTTTTGACAAAAACATGATAGTTTTAAATATGCAAAATATAATTTTTCCTTTATTCTTACATAAAAAATATCAAAATAAAATATTATCAAAATATATAAAAAAACACCAAAAATAATATTGACTAGATTCAACTATTTTTTTAAGAAAATTTGAATTACATTTGAATTAAACATGATTGAAATTGAAATTGAAATAAGTTTATTGAGGTAAAATACACACAAAAGGATGAGGTAGCTCAAGCTATTCTCACCCTGTTCAGAACATATCTGATGTGTATCTATGTATGTTAATACATACATAGATACACATCACAAACAATAAACATATTACCAAACATTCTGAGAGATAAACATATACATTTCCTATTAAACATGATGGATCTTACCAGCAATTGGCTTAAAGAAAGTAAAAATCAGCTAATAACAGAACTATCACAGTGTTTATATATGTTTGAATAGTTTTATATAATTACATTATTTAATCAGTAAATAGAAAACAAAATATAAATACTTGCTTTATATTGCATTTGTGGTGAGTTGTAGCCACATAATATAGAAGACTTGAACAGGTGAGCAATGATGGTATTGGTATCTGTGGTTTGATATGTTCTTGGAGTGAGTTTATGGTCGTTGGTTCATTAATCTCAATTATGTTCGTTTGTTCATTAGACTCATTTATGTTCGTTTGTTCCATTAGTCTTTATGTTCGTTGGTTCATTAGGCTCATTTATGTTCGTTTGTTCATTAGACTCATTTATGTTCGTTGGTTCATTAGACTCATTTATGTTCGTTTGTTCATTAGACTCATTTATGTTCGTTGGTTCATTAGACTCATTTATGTTCGTTGGTTCATTAGACTCATTTATGTTCGTTTCTTCATTAGACTCATTTATGTTCGTTTGTTCATTAGTCTTTATGTTTGTTGGTTCATTAATCTCTGCTTAACATCTCTCGCTACAAATAACGAGAGATGTTAAGAATTAACACATTGCATTCTTTCCCCCTCTTTCCCCCCCTTCCCCTCATCTCCTCCCACCCCCTCCCCTTCACTGTCACTCTCACCCATCCCATTTTTCCCTTCCAGCACACTACATCTTTCTCCATACCTCACCTCTTCCACACACCCCTTCCCCCCCTCACTCGCACCCCTCCCCCTTTTCTCTCACACCTTCCCTTCCTCCTCTCCTCTTACCCTTCTTTCCCTTCACCTCTCTAGCTCACCTTCTTTTCCTCACGTCTAGCCTTCCCCCAATAATCTTCCCCAACCGTCTTAGCATCTTTCCCCCTCCTTCGCCCCCCCCCCTCTCCACCCACTTAGAGTATCCGACACCTGCCTCTTCTCATTACCACTTAATACCTCCTTCCTTCGGCTTAATTAAAACACAATAGAGGTACGTAGAATTTGTCCTAATTGCTTTGTTTTTTTTCCAGTCCAGTCTTGTTCTTCAGACTCGGTAACGAAGTCTTTTTTTTTACACCAATATTTTCTATAGCATTAGAGCTGCTAACTTTATCCTCTCAAGCGGAAATTAAACTTTGTTAATTAATGTGAAGTTAGGTTGTGTTTTTTTTTTCCCCTGTCGTCTGACAAAACACTTACCTCCAAGGTACAACAACACTTGGAGTCACACTTTTCACCTCTCATCTCTCGTGTTTATTAAGTTGAACATCGAAATTGGAAATTTCGGATGGTGGAGCCCAGAATAGGGATGGAGGAGTTGTGGTCAGAAATAATAGGGAAACTGAGGCCGCAAAGGGCACGGGGTCTTGGGTCAGGGATGGTGGAGCCCCTGGTAGGGATGGAGGAGTTGTGGTCAGAAATAATAGGGGAACTGAGGCCGCAAAGGGCAGGGGGTTTTCGGTCAGGGATGGTGAGACTATGTAGGTCATGGGACAGTATATAGAATTAGTTCTTGTCTGTATATTTTGTTCAAAATAACTTAATTCCTTTCGATAGTACAGTGACTCTTGCAGGCACTTCGGGATTGACACTTTGTTGCTTACAAGTGTATGTGTGCGTGCTTGATTAGCGAGTGCTTGTTTGGGGGAAGAGCCTTAATTGTAGTTTGAGTGTCAGGAGACCCTAATGGGAGTTGGGTGACCTGCTGTATTGGCCCACACTCAAACCAATTCATTCCTGTTAACCATGTTTTCAAACCAAAAAATTGACAGGTGAGGTTTGTTTTACTTTCAAATCTAAGTCACTCTTGCATTACCACCTTCACTTTCCCTCCCATGTTATCGTCACTAGGTTAGAGACGATAACATGGGAAGTGTGTCAAAGTATGAGAAAGTCTTGTTGTTTCAACCTGTTCTGGGACTGTTCATTATACAATTATTGGTTGTACAGCTGCCCGAAACGCTTTGCGTAATAGTGGCTTTAGGCATTGTATGTACTAGCTCTATCTATAAAGCCAACAAACTTTGTAAAATCTCTTTATGTATGTACCTTACCTAAATAAAAATTATTATTATTATTAAAAATTATTATTACAGAACCAGTTGGTTCTGGAACCAATATTATACAATTATTATAAATTCATTGTAAGCTAATACTGGGAACTCGGTATATAGTAGTTTGATGATATATGCAAAATACTGCATAAATGCATAATAATCTACATTTTCATCTATGCATGTGGATATTATTTTAAGCTAAAGAAAAAACGAAATGTCAGACAAAATTTGCGTAATCCAAAGCGCTCAGTTTTACAGAAAATGTTCTCTAGTGATAAATACGAACTCAGTTTGATAAGTAACTAAAGATTTCTCTTATAATTGCTTAATGTAGGACCTTAATGATAGATGTTTCGCATTATGTTCAGTTTATTGTTCTCAGGTGAGTATAGGGAAGACATGGGAAAGAAACAACTGTTTCGTTCTGAAAATTAAATTAAAGAAGCTCAAGGTGCATAGTGTGTTGATGAGGGTGTAACAGCTTCGTTGATGAGTCTGCAACAGCTGTGTTGATGACCCCTGTAATCCAGTTCTAAGATGCTGGCATAGGATTAGGATTTTCTTATTTTTGAGTATTAAGGAAAACTTTCAAATGCTAATTGTATTATTTTGGTATAGTTTTATTATTATTTTTGTATGATTATTATTTGTGTTTACAATTTGTTTTACAGTGAGACAGAATTTGCCACTGTGTCACAAGAGAAACTGTGAGACAATGGAAGATTCATTTCGTTATTTTCACAGTGGTCGGCGTGCGAGCCTTTACACACACCCTCCCCCTCCCCAACCACCTCTCACGGAATGCGAAAAAATATCGGTCATTTGCAGGTTTATGGCGAGCACTTTAAAGGAAATGTTGTGTTCTCCACTGGCTGGCTCCTTCAGCAGGCTCTTGCTCTGTCTTCATGTACAGTGAAGCTGCCTCCTTCACACCACTTCATCTCAAACACCATCCACCTTAAACCTTTTTTTCTCTCTTCCACAACCCGGCTCATCTTATTTTTCTACCATCCACCTGGCCCTCTCTGGTCTCCACTATCCACCTGGCCCTCTCTGGTCTCCACTATCCACCTGGCCCTCTCTGGTCTTAACCATCCACCTGGCCCTCTCTGGTCTCCACTATCCACCTGGCCCTCTCTGGTCTCCACTATCCACCTGGCCCTCTCTGGTCTTAACCATCCACCTGGCCCTCTCTGGTCTTAACCATCCACCTGGCCCTCTCTGGTCTCCACTATCCACCTGGCCCTCTCTGGTCTCCACTATCCACCTGGCCCTCTCTGGTCTTAACCATCCACCTGGCCCTCTCTGGTCTTCACTATCCACCTGGCCCTGTCATCTTGCTTTTCACCATTATTCACTCCATCTTGTTTTTCACCATTAATCACTCCATCAAGCTCCGGTGTTACTGATGAGTAAACACTGCTGAGTTCGTCTTTATTCCCCCCCTTATACACCACAATTACTCGCACTCGTCTAGCTAAAATAACTCACCCAGTCTTGTCTGCCTCCATCATCTCTGGCTTCCTACTCACTTCTTCAGCATCACACACTGTCTCTCTCTCTCTCCCGTCAAACTGTCTCTCTCTCTCCCGTCACACTGTCTCTCTCTCCCGCCACACTGTCTCTCTCTCCGTCACACTGTCTCTCCTGTCTCACTCTCTCCCTCATCCTAGGCTTTGCTCCAACAAATGCCACAATTTTTTTTCACAAAACCAGTATAAATTTAGAAGTCCTTTGGCTTTTGTTTACTTCGTTGAAGCTCACCCTCTCTCACAGCTCATCTGAAGCCTTGTCCTACCTGTTTCCCCTCAGAACACGATCCGAAAATGGATTTACAACTAGGTTATCAGTTTACTAGTGGCTGAATATGGGAGAAAAGAAAGTGAGCGATGCTGGATGATATGTCTCCTCACTGCCTTGGGCTCGAACCACGGGAAATCTTGCAATTGCTAGGCCATTCTTGCTGTCCATTGCATTACACACAGAGATCACACTAACGTGATGCATCAAATGAACAAATCCAAAAGGGCTGGGACGCTCCCGGACGCAGGTTCGAATCCTCGTCACGGCCCTTGTGGATTTGTTTATCCATTGCATCTCAAGGCTGCAATGCTTTTTTCTTTGCTACAGACTATTTCTTTTTATTATTAGCGATATTTTTCCCTTCAAAGCAGACTATCTTTCTTGGCTTTAAAGACTATTTTCCCTTGACCTGGAGACTAATTTCCCATGTCTCCTGACTATTTATTTTATCTCTCAACTATTTCGCGTGCCTTTACACTATTTCGTTCACCTGCAGACAATTTCCTGAAATTGCATACTGATGTTCTTCCCAAAATATTATTTTTCTTACCTTTATATTCCTTTCCTAGAAAAGTGCTCCCCATAACCGCAAATAATTAATCCTATCTGCACACTATTTTTGCTCCCCCATTCTTTTCTCCAAAACGAAATTTCATTTTTTATTTTTTTTTCAACTCTCAATCCTTTTCATATTTACCCCATGCATTCCTTTCTTCTTTGTTCTTCCTTTCCCGCTTTTTATCTCTTTTTCTGCAACATATTTTCATCCCTCTCTTTGTGTATCTTTATGTATCCCTCACCACTTGGGGTGGCCGGTAGAACGACGGTCTCGCTTCGTGCAGGTCGGCGTTCAATCCCTCGACCGTTCAAGTGGTTGGGCACCATTCCTTTCTTCCTTCCTTTCCTATGTAAAATCCTTATCCTGACCCCTTCCCAGTGCTATATAGTCTTAAGGGATTGGCGCTTTCTCCTGAGAGTTCCCTTTCCTCTCTCTCTCTCTCTCTCTCTCTCTCTCTCTCTCTCTCTCTCTCTCTCTCTCTCTCTCTCTCTCTCTCTCTCTCTCTCTCTCTCTCTCTCTATCCCTCCGTCCCCTCTTTCTTTTCCTTTCGATAACTCCCTGTTTTAATTTCCTTTTCTCTCTACCACCTCCTCTTCCTCCATTGATCCCTAAAAAGTAGAGTAAAATCCCTACCTCATATCACCCCATTCCCGCCCTCCCCTTCCTTATCTCTTCCTAACTCCTCCCTCCCTCCTTCCTTCCTTCTTCCTTACCTTCCTCCCTCACTCCTTGCCCCGTTCCTCCTCATGTGGAAATATAAAATTAAAGTCATAATGTCTCCTTCCAAGTCAGTAGGTTGCTAAACTACCCGTCATAAGGCTGTGCTGTTTCAAGCGTCGGTCGACTTACAAGAGCCTAAACTCATTCATCTATTTTAATATTCCATGTACTCAAAATCGAGCATTTTCTCAAATATATAATAATTAAAATATATTAAATATTATTAAGTAATTAATTTATTAAATATATTAATATATATTTATATATAAATATATTTTATATAAATATATTAATACATTATTAAATATATTAAGTAATAGTGATGTCTTCTCACTGACATGTTAACAGGATAAAAATTCACACTTTTGTGTTTGTGAAATTTATGTATGGAATTACAGCAAGTCTTTCACACTCTTGTGAGTGCTTTGTCAAGGTGTGAGTGTGTGGCTAGGACGAGACTTGTATCTCAACGTCTAATGAGTCTGCTACCTTGATTGATGAAGATTAAGCCACCCAAGAGGTGGCACGGGCATGAATAGCCCGTGAGTGGTAGGGGGTTGCTACCATGTTGTTGTTGTTTTAGATGGAGTTATTGATGATTGCGTCTTTGGGGTCGACCGTTGGATAGAATTGACTTGATCTGTAGACGAGTTCCCTCAGACCGAGGGAACTCAGATCCAGCGGTCGGCCTTAAAGACGCATTCATCAATTTACATTCTGTTCATTCGAAATAGATCTTTTCTCAAATATAAATTAATATTTGTATATTTTAGCATATTGTGCATATTTAGGCACTGGTTATAGGTGTTTAGGTTCTGTTGCCGATTATTTGTATATGTAGTTTTTGGGTTAAACATTTACAGCGTTGTGGTTCGAACAAAACACTTGTTCCGGAAGTGTTCGGAGGTCATCAGTTGTGAGTCTTGTGTAAACCGTTTTTCATTCATAAACAGGGGGTTCTGCGGATGCATGGAATGGACTTTTGCCTTTGTTTATGAAGAGGGGCTGTGTGAGTCGTATGTAAACCACTTTTCATTCATAAACAGGGGGTTTGCCGGCTGGATTAACGACCTTGGATCTTGGGATACGAGGACGGACTGGCGCAAAACCTGATCATCGGCTGCAAAATTAACGATATCTAAAAGGAAAATTCGAAAGACCTAAACTTTGTTACGGATGAAAAAAAAAAGAAGTAATCTTTGAAACATTGAGCACAGAAAAGAGTTTGTAATCCATGGATTACCCTCGACTCTCGTATAAAAAAAGCTTCTTAAATATACATTAGCTCGATGTTCTCCTAAAAGTTTGCAATGGACTCGGTACTTACACTCGCTTTCTTACGAAGTTTGTTCCAAGAATTCGTTGCCTCATCTGCCTATTTTAGTTTTTTGGTAAGAATAATTCAGACTTTTGCTTTGACTGAGTATTTGTATCATACATTATTCTTAAGTCCTATATCACCATAAGAATGAGTATGTGTGAAAATGATGCAGTCATTCTGAAGATGAAACTTGAATATCAGCTTCAAAATAGGTAGATTTATCCACTGAGCTTTTGAAAAGGAAGAGTATCAAATATTTATAATAATTATAGGCCGCTTTTATCGCTTTAATTATAGGCTCTGTTAATTATGTTAGATTATGTACAAATAGGTTATATTAGATTATGTACAAATAGGTTATGTTAAATTGTGTAAAAACAGGTTATGTTACATTATGTACAAATAGGTTATGTTAGATTATGTACAAATAGGTTATGTTAGATTATGGGCAAATAGATTATGTTAGATTATGTACAAATAGGTTATGTTAGATTACGTGCAAATAGGTTATGTTAGATTATGTACAAATAGGTTATGTTAGAGTATGTACAAATAGGTTATGTTAGATTATGTGCAAATAGGTTATGTTAGATTATGTACAAATAGGTTATGTTAGATTATGTACAAATAGGTTATGTTAGATTATGTACAAATAGGTTATGTTAGAGTATGTACAAATAGGTTATGTTAGATTATGTACAAATAGGTTATGTTAGATTATGTGCAAATAGATTATGTTAGATTATGTACTTCAGTACATATAATAACTGGGGATCAAATGAGAGTCTCCAGACAGGGCATGCACCTTACACCATTAGCGGCTGCCTGAACCATCTCCCCTCCTTGCACCTCGAAGACTTAATTCGCCTGATAAGTTGACTTTAAATTCTCATTTTCGTCCTGCCAGAATTTATGTGGACTTGGACGCCACACTGGGAGGATTACAGGGTAAGTTACAACGCTGCAGGATTTATGGGTAGGATTGCTGGGGGGAAGATATAACCCACAAAGCACTGACACATATTGCTAGCATTACCAGTGCTGAGGAAGAATTTATGACTCGGGCCTCTGACATATCTAGCACGTTTCTTGTTAGAAGACGAGTCGTTACGACTATGGCTAGACGTTCTAGGATGGAGGGGGGACTAGAGGGACGACCTGACGACCTGTCACGCTGCAAGGTATTGCGTACCGGTGACTATAACTGTTTGTTATGTCTAGCATCGTGGAGACAGCCTGATTCCTCTCCCGACTAAGGTCACAAATGCGTATTGTCCGTTGGCGTATCGCCATTGGTGGAGACAATGTAAGACAGCCCTCGACCGTTTCCTCATTTGCTGTACTCTCCTCGTCGTTGGCAACAGTGCCGAACCTGTGAACCACGGTAAAGTTATTAAGATCACAGGGATCTTAATGCTTACTGATCAACCAGCAACCTTTCTCAAAGCCTGAACTTAGCATAGGACTAAAGAAAAGTTTCAAGTGTATACACATCAAGAAATGTGGGGTTAACCTTTTTTTGCTGTTTATGTCTAAGTCTCTGTTCTTACTGCTGGGTCTAGATCGTCCCTTTGAGTGCGGAATTTCTGTTGTTCGCGGAAGGAATAACTAAGAAAAATTAAGCTTCTTGGGTGCATTCTTCCTCCCTGTTGTATAGTCAGTATGTTTACTTATCAGGCACCTTGGCATTTAGTAGTACTGGTAGGTTGACTTCTTACCACCTCGGCAGTTGTTTAACTATTTTTTGTACTAAAAGTTTCTTATAAATAATTTTACACTAAGACTGTCAGCATTAATTTGTAGTTCAGTCCCCAGAATTATTTCTAATCACTGAAAATTTTACGTGACTTATATCCACCTGTTGCTCAGAGGAATATTATGTGTGACATATTGATATTACATTTAACATTACAGACATTACATTACATAACATTAACTTTACACACAACATTATAGTTAATAGGAAGTTAACAATTAATATTAACTTCTATTAACAATACAGTTAATAGAAGTTTAATACATGCCATCAATACTGAAGCATTTATTAGTACATAAAAGCTTCAGTATTTATGGTACTAATTGTACCATTAACTTATTTCCAGCTTTCACGGGGTTCAATGAGTCCCGAGAATTAAAAACTTATTAATATAGTAAAAGCATATAGATATTAAATAAGACAATCATTAAAAACATCACTCGTCCATTCAATTCATCTTTCACAATGTAATATATTTCATCACTGAAAAAAAAACCTGTTCACTCAGTTAGACATCCGGGGTAGGCCACCTCCACCGCTTTTTAAGACCAGGTGTATATTAGAACTCCTGGTGAAATGTTATATCTATAGATATTATTTACAAAAATATCTACTCCCTCGCGTAAACCGCTTCCAGCCAGCCTTGACCCTTGTTATATATACCTTGTGTTGTCAAACATTCTCACTTCCTGCTTCCTCACACATTTACTCATATTCTTTGTCTCACACTCATTCTCACCTCACTCATTCACTCACCATGTCATCCCCACGACCTTCCAGTACAGTAAAAGTCAAACAATTCATTTTTGTTTGACTTGTAAGTCCTCCTTGTTTGACTTGAAAGTCTCACTCGTTTGACTTGAAAGTCCCTCTTGTTTGACTTGTAAGTCACTCTTGCATGACTTCTCTATTTTTTGTTTTATTACTTAGTTTACCTGATATATGGGAACTTTATCTCATATTAATATAACAACAATGTCTACGGCCTAGTCTATACACATCAGAAAGTAGAGTATAGTTTCCTCGTCTCTATTCCCTCTCTCTCCTCTTTGTTTCTATATCTCTCTCATTCTTTCCTTCCCCCTTCCATTTATCACCTTTCTCATTCCCACTCTAGTCCTTATAACCCTTCTCGTGCCGTCCATAAACACACATTTTCAGCCCCTGTCAAATACATTCAGATGCCTTTAAAAATTCCATGAATTGTGTTGATAAAGTTGTGAATTTCTGTCTTGGGTTGATTTATCTGTGACGTCCTGTGAAGTTTTTGTAGGTATTGACCAATCCACACACTAGAAAATGAAGGGACGACGACGTTTCGGTCCGTCCTGGACCATTCTCAAGTCGAGACCTACAACACCTTGTTGTAGGTGTTGTTATTCGCGCTTGTAGGATATACTCCTACAACACTAGTGGCTTTGATCGTTTGTTATCGGATACATGCATGTTAAATGGGGCTTGTTGGATCTCGGTGTCGGTCACTAAAGGCGTAAATTGGTATTTGAATGTTGTTTTGCTGCCTTTATGAATTTGCTCTCTCTCTCTCTCTCTCTCTCTCTCTCTCTCTCTCTCTCTCTCTCTCTCTCTCTCTCTCTCTCTCACGGGTTCATTCCACGCTCCGCCCCAACCCCTTCACCCGAGATAGGGAAGTTAGGGTTGTCTAGATTCCCCTCAAAATGTCAAGATGGCCAGACACCCTCAGATTCCGGTGTCTGGCCATCCCAGTGCCAACCGGACACGATATCGCTGCCTCTCAAGCTGGGAATTCTGCCTTAAAGGTTTTCAGCCATAATCCCACGGATGTTCCTCTAAAATTTAATACTGAGTAATAGTCAAGTAGGTAAGAGGATGAATCAGGAGCCACCTGTGTGCTAAAGCCTTCATCTGGTTTGCTGTCTTGATTCCATGTGTCTCTGCATGTTAAGCAAATGTGTTCCCAATGGAAGGAAGTCAAGGAATCGCTGATGGAGTGAAGATCTTGAGAAAGGCATTGCCAGTATATAAGAGAGGTTGATCGCTGAGCGCCTTGTGTTGTCATTGCCAACTTCTGGTTAACTTTTGAGTTGGAGACGAGTCTTCTTGCAAGGTTCTCCACTTTGTCTCAAGATCTGATAAGAGGAAGTCATACAGGAGAGTGGTGTGTACTCAAGATGGGAGCCAACTTTGGCCTCAATATAACGTTTCTCAGTCCCTGCTGTCCAGAAAGTATTAGATTCGCCTTAAGGCTGTTAGCTTCTTGGCTTCCTTTGTTTGCTAGGTTAGGCACGTGATTTTGTCGTGGTTAATAAAGAGTCAAACTTCATTTATTCATTCTCTCTTTTGTTTCACTCTCTCTTTCTCTCTCGCTCTCTCTCTCTTTCTCTTTCACTCTCTCTCTTTCTCTTTCACTCTCTCTCTTTCTTGTTATTCACTAGTAATGAAAGAGTTCTCAGAGATTTTTAGGGGAAATTCTTAACAATTATTTTTCAACTATGATAACTTTTTTCCGCTTTTTTTCCGCATTTGTTACTTAGCGTCCAATCTGTACTTATGTACTTGTGACTTATATAAGTCTCTCATGTCAACATCAAGATTCTGTATCTTGAAGTAAAGCCACGATTTTTTTTATCAAATATTTCACTGCAATAAAAATAATAATATAATAATAATAATAATAATAATAATAATAATAATAATAATAATAATAATAATAAGACTATTATTCTTATTATATACTCTGATTAATAGTATATAATATAATAAAGTATTATATACTCTGAATAATGGTATATAATATAATAAAGTATTATATACTCTGAATAATGGTATATAATATAATAAAGTATTATATACTCTGAATAATGGTATATAATATAATAAAGTATTATATACTCTGAATAATGGTATGTAATATAATAAAGTATTATATACTCTGAATATTAGTATATGATAAAATAAAAGAATTATATACTCTGAATAATAGTATATAATATAATATAAATATTATATACTCTGAATAAGACTCTTCTAGTCTTATTCAGAATTCTGCCCAGCTTAGACCACTATGATGGACTACAGTGTTATTTCTTTTGCCTTCAGCACCAAAATCTTAATTTTGATATCTAAATATATCAAATGGAATCTGATGATGACTTTAAGCATTGTTTCTCAAGACTGAATGTTTTCCTACAGTTGTGGGTACTATATCAACTGCTTTAAAAGTCTCCCCACCAAGTGTTAGTGTGTTGTGTGTGTTAAGATAAATGTTTAATACTTCATTTGCGTTTGTATTATGTATATTATACACTCTTAGCTTGACATACCGGGCATAAACTCGTCCCAGTCCTCCATCTCATCTCCCCCTACCCCCTTCATCGTGGCCAGGAGTGGGCAACCCACAACTCTGTCCTCTACTTCAATGTTTACTTTGGTCCGTTCATTTACCCAGCCAAGCAGGGCTACCAACTGTAGAACAAATTGGGAATTGTTGTCAGTCAGTGCTGCCAACTTAAACGAACTTTCCTAACCCTCCCTAAAGTAAAAATATATATGTATGAGGCGCGGGAATTTTTGTATTGTTTTTTGGCAGATTTTGAAGTCCAATTTTGGGGGGCAGCGTCCTGTTTTTTTTACATTATATTCCCCCATATTTTCTTCCAATAAAAGACTAACTCATGGTATGTAATAAAGTTGAAATAAAATAATATATTACAAGTATGTAAGTGGGGTGGCAGAGAAAGATATGCGCCAACGTACGCCCCAACAGGGCTTACCCCGAATGCTATATATCCTCTTCTTCAAGGCTGAGGGTCCCCTAGAAACACAGCCACATATGACACCCGTTGATAAATGTATCGTATAAGCTTCGCTTCGGGTCAACGACCTCGAAATGGTGGAAGAATTAGTGTGAGAACAGGCTGCAAAATTACACCGAGTATCTGCCTTAACTCAATGAACTGTAGATAATGTTAAACTATTTTGGATATGCCACAGCCAATATGAATGCTGATTTACTACACTGTGAGGTAACTGATCCACTACACTGTGAGGTAACTGATCCACTACACTGTGAGGTAACTGATCCACTACACTGTGAGGTAACTGATCCACTACACTGTGAGGTAACTGATCCACTACACTGTGAGGTAACTGATCCACTACACTGTGAGGTAACTGATCCACTACACTGTGAGGTAACTGATCCACTACACTGTGAGGTAACTGATCCACTACACTGTGAGGTAGCTGATTCACTACACTGTGAGGTAACTGATCCACTACACTGTGAGGTAACTGATCCACTACACTGTGAGGTAACTGATCCACTACACTGTGAGGTAACTGATCCACTACACTGTGAGGTAACTGTTCCACTACACTGTGAGGTAACTGATCCACTACACTGTGAGGTAACTGATCCACTACACTGTGAGGTAACTGATCCACTACACTGTGAGGTAACTGTTCCACTACACTGTGAGGTAACTGATCCACTACACTGTGAGGTAACTGTTCCACTACACTGTGAGGTAACTGATCCACTACACTGTGAGGTAACTGATCCACTACACTGTGAGGTAACTGATCCACTACACTGTGAGGTAACTGATCCACTACACTGTGAGGTAACTGATCCACTACACTGTGAGGTAACTGATCCACTACACTGTGAGGTAACTGATCCACTACACTGTGAGGTAACTGTTCCACTACACTGTGAGGTAACTGATCCACTACACTGTAAGGTAACTGATCCACTACACTGTGAGGTAACTGATCCACTACACTGTGAGGTAACTGATCCACTACACTGTGAGGTAACTGGTCCACTACACTGTGAGGTAACTGATCCACTACACTGTGAGGTAACTGATTCACTACACTGTGAGGTAACTGATCCACTACACTGTGAGTTCAGCCACATTTCTCCTCTTCTGTCACTAAAGAACCGTTCGCAGAGCTTTATTTTGTGAAGCTGGATTGACATTTTTATATTTTGTTGTATGAGAATTTTGCTTATTTTGCAATGGTTAATTCTAGAAAAATATGTATGTGAGGGATGAATATATGTATTCATAGAACTTTATATGTCAATTTGTATCAATTTAACCAAACATGTATACGACAAAAATGTGTATAGAAAAAAACTGTCATACCAGGAATTGCTGAGGCTAACAGCTCTTCAAACAGAACATGATAGATTGAGCTCCAGAACATTATAGATCGAGCTACAAAACATGATAGCTTGAGGTCCAGAAAATGGTAGATTGAGCACTTGAACATGATAGATCGAGCTACAGAACATGATAGATTGAGTCCCTTAAAGTCTCAAGCAAATTAATAATAATTAATGAGGACATCGCTTAAATATGACCCCCCCTATATCTCACGCCAAGAGCGGCAGACTCAGGCTCCATAAGCCACAATGGGGGAGAGATAACAGAGTAGTGGATCCAGAGAACTACCCGCCCCACCAACGCAGTGTGGTACAAGACAGTGGAGGCATCAGACATCACCCTAACAAGAAAAATTCCTGTGCTTTTTTTTTTTTTTTGCAAAAACAATGGAGGGACGATTATTAAGAGAGAGAGAGTGTGTGTGTACTCACCTAGTTGTGTTTGCGGGGGTTGAGCTCTGGCTCTTTGGTCCCGCCTCTCAACCGTCAATCAACAGGTGTACAGATTCCTGAGCCTATTGGGCTCTATCATATCTACACTTGAAACTGTGTATGGAGTCAGCCTCCACCACATCACTTCCTAGTGCATTCCATTTACTAACTACTGTGTTTACTAGTTGTGTTTTTACGGGGGTTGAGCTTTGCTCTTTCGGCCCGCCTCTCAACTGTCAATCAACTGTTTACTAACTACTTTTTTTTTTCCACACCACACACACCCCAGGAAGCAGCCCGTGACAGCTGACTAACTCCCAGGTACCTATTTACTGCTAGGTAACAGGGGCATTCAGGGTGAAAGAAACTTTGCCCATTTGTTTCTGCCTCGTGCGGGAATCGAACCCGCGCCACAGAATTACGAATCCTGCGCGCTATCCACCAGGCTACGAGGCCCCTGTAGGCCCCACACACACACTGTCTGTGTGTGTGTGTGTGTGTGTGTGTGTGTGTGTGTGTGTGTGTGTGTGTGTGTGCCAGAAAATTGTTATAATGACTATGGAAATGTTCAATTAGAACCAGAAATGAAACTTCCCTCATTAACCTCCTAAGCGAACACTGAATGATGAATGCATCATTGATGAATCACTTCAATACGACCAGTGCTTTTGGTCTGTTGAGTGATTACGCCCCTTTGAACTTTGCTTCAGAGCTCCTTCAGTGAACCCGGAGAACCTAATTGAGTATAGCAAGTTTAGATATTAAGTGATTAATTGATTAAGTTCACTCGAAGGTTTAAGCGACAGGAATCACTTGAAATACCATCATCAACAGCACTTAATTGATAAAGGGAGTGCCAGCCATGACCGCTAGTTGGGAGTGTGTACGAGAAATCTAATTACGGAGCCTCGTAGCCTGGTGGATAGCGCGCAGGACTCGTAATTCTGTGGCGCGGGTTCGATTCCCACACGAGGCAGAAACAAATGGGCAGAGTTTCTTTCACCCTGAATGCCCCTGTTACCTAGCAGTAAATAGGTACCTGGGTGTTAGTCAGCTGTCACGGGCTGCTTCCTGGGGGTGGAGGCCTGGTCGAGGACCGGGCCGCGGGGACACTAAAAGCCCCGAAATCATCTCAAGATAACCTCAAGATTACGGAACAAAGAGAGGTTGAAATATGAAAATATTCAAAGGAAATTGAAAATCGCGCTATCAGGGGAAGAGAAATGATTGGAAATGAAATGATTGGAAGAGAAATGATAGACGTACAATCGGGGAGGAGGAAGGAATGGATGGGAACTTTCAGGAGAAAGCGTCAAGCCATCACGACTAAATCGCACTGGGAAGGGAGTCAGGATAAGGATTGGGTTGCGACGGGGTGTAACACTGTTGGCGTGGAAGACCAGGATTTACTAGAAGACCAGGATTTACTAGAAGATTAGGATTTACGAGGAGGAGGAGGAGGAGACGAAGAACGACACGAAGGGGAAATGAGCAATTAAGAACACCTGTGAGAACAACCCGTTCTCCTAAATAGCACGTCGCATTTTGACGTATGCTGTACCTAAGGCCAAAAAATTTTGTCCTACTATATATTAATAGCGGCTCGCAAAATTGACATAACGTCCCGTTTTCTGTTCATGGGTCCTCTGGTAGGTTAGGATAAGGGCACTTTAGTACGACCATTTCTTGACGTTGTGAACGCTAGAGAGGACGGGCTCCGTGTACACCAGTGATTGGAAGATATTTCAAATTCAATTCGATGATAATTTACTTCCAAAAAAGTGTTACTCTTTTTTTTTAACCCCTTTTTTTAGTCTTTTTTACAAGCTCCAAAAAAGTAATAGCGTTGACATAGGGGTGAGATTCAGAGCACGACGCTTGTGGACTTCAGCTTTTCTGTCAAAAGTTGACAAGAAAAAATGAACTTTACAACAACGTGGGAAATGTTCAATGGTTCAACAAGCTCTCAGCCTGAACACGTAAACAGGTTCAGTGATGTAGAACATGACATGACGAGGAACATTCAGAGTTGAACAAATGTGTTTGACATACTAAGTCATTTACTCAAATATACCTTTGTTCCTATGAATAAACAAACAAAAAAATATGTTTTGTCGACAATTTTGTTCTGAATTGACCATAGAGATGAGAACTATGTTGAGTGAATTGAGTAATTAATTATATAATGAATAATATAATCATCATAGGTGGGTGTTCTGGTGTTCTTCAAGACTCAGGGAGAGGACGATTCATCGGATTGCATGAGTCGAGTAAAGAGGAAAGGATTCAAATCTCACAGCCTAGTTATATGAGAAGGGACACTATGCCAGCCCCCTGTGAGAAGGGACACTATGCTAGCCCCTCTGAGAAGGGACACTATGCCAGCCCCTTGTGTTCAGAGACCACCAGCACGTACACAAAAGGCTGTACGTGACCGTGCCTTAACATCAACCACATTTTGGTTATGCCGTGTGGCAGCTTATAAGCGAGATACGTTTCTTATAGTAGACTAAAAATTATTTTCTGCACGCAACAGGATTTTATAAATAAGAGATCCGCGGCTAATGGAAGGAGCTCGGAGATGGGTTTGCCTCTCAATTTTAACAAATAGACAACTTGCGCCAGGATGAGTGAGGTGCAAAGTTGGATGATTCTGGTCACAGTTCGACCAAAGGACATAATTCTACTGTTGACCAGACCACACACTAGAAGGTGAAGGGGCGACGACGTTTCGGTCCGTCCTGGACCGAAATCGACTTGAGAACAGCCACATTCGACCAGGACGGACCGAAACATCGTCGTCCCTTCATTTTCTAGTGTGTGGTTTGGTCAACAAAATATATAGAGTCTTCATTCGGCATTAATTTAATAAGTTACAAGCCTATTACATACAGGGAGACGCTGGAACCAACTGGGTGCCAGAGATCTCAAATGGTCGGTCGACTTGACTTCACAATTAACTACATGTTGAGAGAACATGTTGCAAATGTGGCAACCTAGACATGAATGATTGCAGACTGAGTCACGTTACGGAGAATGCGTTAGTCAGCTGTTGTTCCCTGAGAGCCTTGTGTTGTCATGTCTGGCAACACTACAAGTTTGATTTGGGGGAGAATCTTAAAAACAGTGTTTATTGAAGTTACAGTAAAATCGCTTATATATATATCTCCGGTGTTCATGACTTCAATAAAGTAATATCAAATCTACTCATACTGTGAGAGAGAGAGAGAGAGAGAGAGTCATAACTCCCCAAGAAACTTTAGAAGTCATGTTGCATCTCTCACTAGCTCTGGCAACAATGTCTGCAACAACTCTCTATGAAGTGACAAGTTTCCTCACACCAATATTACTCACGTCTCCGGAGTGGCCTTCCCCTGCCTCCAACCACTGGATAAACAAGGTACACAACTGCTCAAGGATTGACAGCTGACGTCTTGACTCCGTACTGAGGGGAGTCCATTATTTCCAGCAATCACCCACAACGTGTAGAACTATCCAACGTAGGTGTACCTATTATTTCAGCACGGTACGTCGTCCCCGGTTCCAGTCGTTAATTCGGCCTTTGGACTTAGTGGGAGCTGGTTTGATCGTAGGAACTGATGTACCAGAAACCAGCAAACCTTCTGAGACCATCAATATAGATATACCGTAAGTATATCTACGTAGTATAGTATATCAATATAAATATACTTACGGTATACTGAGATATTCTTACGGTATATCTAGGGACTCCACTACTGCGCCAGTGGAGTCATTAAATATACCAGCCAAAGGTCACAAACATACCAAAGAGAAGCGATATTCGCATCATAGTGACTCACAAATCTGTGGATATATTGAGTCTTATATATATATATATATATATATATATATATATATATATATATATATATATATATATATATATATATATATATATATATATAAATTATAATGACCACAGGGTGGCTATTGACTCACGAAAAGGCGAATTATCATGAATTCCGCTGCTGCTTCATCTTTTTCAACACCATAATTCGTGCACTGTAAGTATTCAATCCTCTCCAGACTACTCTTTGGGACCATTCGCTCAGAGTGAATACATTTTTCGAGATATTAAGTCAGCTGACTTAAACTTAATGGATAGCTCTAGTTCATTAACGGTCTGGACGTTACGTTGTCTGTGCTCATTACGAATACTACATATCATTAAATAAAATACATGGGATGTTCGCTGTATTTTAGTGTAATCACTTAGTTGTGTTTGCGGAGGTTGAGATCTGGCTCTTTGGACCCCACCTCTCAAATGATTTTTTTGTCCACACACACACACACACACGCACACACACACACACACACACACACGCACGCACACACACACACACACACACACACACACACACACACACACACACACACACACACACACACACACACAGGAAGCAGCCCATAGCAGCTGTGTAACTCGCAGGTCGCTATTTACTGCTAGCTGAACAAGGGCATCACGGTAGAAACTCTGCCTATTTGTTTCCGGGGATCGACCCCCGGACACCCTAGGACTACGAACCCCGAGCGCTGTCCACTCAGCCGTCAGACCCCCCTGACGCACGCGCGTGTGTGTGTGTCGTGCGAGAGAAACAAGTGAAATACGCGAATGAAACCCGCAAGGAACACAAACACGGGTGAGACTGTACGAAGCTTAAAATCAATATTTGCTTTACTTCTCGTTCCTCTACTATATTTTTCCTGTTTTTTCTTTTTTACCAGCCTAAGCTAACCAAGTTAGGCAGCGTGTCTGGCGAACCGGCTGGCGGCTCCGACCCCTCGCTTCAGAGATCAGCCTGTCCTTTCGAACCCCCTTACAACGCCACTTAGCGGATTTAGCCCGAACCTAACCTAACCGAGCACCCACAAATAGAAAATGGGACATCGCGTCAGATTTGCGAGTCGCTATGATTTTGAGTACACCAGTTCCTTAACCGTATCTATACGTAAAAAATGCGACGCGTTTTCCGAGAGACTGGTTGCACTGATTAGACCAATCAGATCCCCCAATCAGTTGTGGTCTCGATTGATTGATTGATGAAGATTAAGCCACTCAAGAGGTGGCACGGGCATGAATAGCCCTAAAAATAGAGGTCTCTTGTAATATATTTGGTTAAAATATTCACAGCAAATCAATTCTCAATCTTTATGAAAAATTTCCTGTCACTCAATAAATCGCTAAATAATTCAACTAAAGCTCTGGCTACCGGAGATATACATATACATTGATGATGTCACATATCAATATGTAGAGTTGAGATGCGACACTACACATTCTGTTTTCGAGATGTTTACGTTAAAAAGTAAAATCTAAAATAAATATATATGTTTTGTCAGGTACTGAGAGGTTGAGTCTCTTTGTGATATCAACTTTAGCGTGACCTCTTGTGCCACAGGCCCTGGATAGCGTTGATATCGGTTGTTCACGTTTTGTAAGGGTGATAACACGAGATTCATAACAAAAGTTTTGGATGCAAGTTTCAATTAATAGTTCAAAGGGTTCGAACTAGAGCATTTTGACTCGGTAAATATCTTGGCAGCTGCTCCTACTGGTATCAGTAGAGGGTTATCTTACTGGAGCCTGTAGATGGCTATCTTACTGGTGCCTGTAGATGGGAATACTGTGTGTGTAACCCTCACGTGCTAAGTATACATCAGCACCTCTCTCTCTCTCTCTCTCTCTCTCTCTCTCTCTCTCTCTCTCTCT
This sequence comes from Procambarus clarkii, assembly GCF_040958095.1. Classification (NCBI taxonomy): domain Eukaryota; kingdom Metazoa; phylum Arthropoda; class Malacostraca; order Decapoda; family Cambaridae; genus Procambarus; species Procambarus clarkii. Next base: position 27,900,103 of record NC_091202.1, on the reverse strand, counting down.
CTCTCTCTCTCTCTCTCTCTCTCTCTCTCTCTCTCTCTCTCTCTCTCTCTCTGTTCGTCTCCCTGCGGCTGTTCTTCCTCTCTATGTATTCTTCTCCCTCCCCCTCCTACTCTTCCATTTTTTCCTCCGTCTCCCTCTCCCTCTCTCCATTTCTTTCTATCTATACACCAGGGTTCTATATAGGATTAGCGTTTTAATTTGTGGTTCCTTCCTGCAGGCGTTTTACAGTCAGATCCAAGCTGGATGCATTATGGAGACGATGAGTCACAATAACGTGGCTGAAGTATGTTGACCAGACCACACACTAGAAGGTGAAGGGACGACGACGTTTCGGTCCGTCTTGGACCATTCTCAAGTCCATTCGACATTCGATTTGAGACTGGATGTATTATGAAATGGTCTCCTGGTGTATGCTTTAGTGTTTAGCTGCCTCTTGTCACGATCATACAGGCAGCAAGTTGTAATAGGTTTGTGTGATCCCTTAAGTATACGAAGCTGTTGTAACCAATTAATCATTTCGATCGCGATGCCTATTCGAGAAAGTGTACAAACTGAGATGTTCGCAAGTCTCAATAGCGTTAAAACTTACGTGGATTGTATATAAAGACTGGTTTATATCAAGTACATCTATTGTGAACTTATTCTTTGTGTTAGACACACGATGGATGGGTCGCTAGTGGAGGGATTTCCTTGACAAGGATTGAGAGAGATTACAAGTGATCGATGTTGGGTATCTTGTGTTATAATTTTTGTTTTCTGGTTTCCACAAATGTAATAGAAATGATGAAACAAGAGGAAATTGGCTTTGTATATTACAGTAAAGTCACTGACATCTCTCTCGTATAGCTCATTCCGATACAACTAAAATTCTAACCAAAACAAATCAAAGTTTGACATAAGTTTCTTTTGCATTTAATTTAATTAGATTTAGTTTATTAATTTTATCCTAAAATCGATGAATGGATTAGCAGGTTATCTAAGACCAAAATACATACTCAACATACGTAAAAGTGTGTGTTTCATATAGAGTTTTGCGAGCAAGTATGAGATTGGACTGAATATTGTAATTTTCAAGTTCCTCTTGTCCACGAGTGTCTATACATAGTTCTTCATAATTAAGTTTAACCCAAATTGTATGTACTTCAACTTACTGTGTTCAGTCTCATTATTTTCTTCTCACTTATCCTAGTGGTCCCATCAGGTTGTCTAGTGATAAGCATCTTTAATGTATTATTATCAGCAAATGTAACCTACCATCCCATCCTCCACTAGCCCAAGCAGATTTCGAGTGCATGGTAGATTTTGCATTGCATAGCATAAACTTGTGCAATGGATATCTATCCATTGCACAAGTTTAACGGATAGATATCATGGTGGTGTGAATTTCCACACTTGCATTAGTAAAGGTCAGAGTGCAGCTTCAGAGCAGAGCTCTTGTTGGGGATTAGAGCAGATATTTCACCTTTTGCTCGGCTTTTCTCTTCGTTAATAACGTAACAGATGTTTAACGCTGGTTAACAACAGAACATCCGCAGAACTGCAGAACTACCAGGATCATATACGCAGAACTGGTTAACATCATCTCAAGAGAAAATATTTAAGAGTGTCGAAAAAGCGAAGCATCTTAATTAAAGAATTAGTCGAAAATCTAGAACTGCTCAGAGAATCTAGCCATACGTCAGGCTGCGAGCAGCCGCGTCTAACAGCCTGGTTGATCAGTCCAGCAACCAGGAGGCCTGGTCGACGACCGGGCCGCGGGGACACTAAGCCCCGGAAGCACCTCAAGGTAACCTCAAGGTAACCACCTGGGCTGGCCAGTAGAGCAAAGGTCTCGCTTCATGCAAGTCGGCGTTCAATTCCCCGACCTTCCAAGTGGTTGGGCATCATTCCTATCCCCCTACACCCCCCCCACCCCCCTCCTATCCCAAATCATGACCCCTTCCCAGTGTTATATAGTCGTCATGGCTTGTCGCTTTCCCCCTGATAATTCCCAGGACGAAGAGCGACCGATTGCATCAAGTCGGAATTAAAGACCGAGGATTGCCTCTGTTAGATATCAACAGTAAATGTTCGAGGTCTATCTAAACATTACATCGCACGGCTGAGTTCGATGGAATGTCGAGCGGAAGAAAACGAAGGAGAGCGAAATCGAAGTGGTCCTCAGGCTAGTGGTCCATGTTCTAACAGAGTAAACGAACCACGAACATCAACAATGATGCCTCAACGGTTTACGGCCTCGCTTCTTGAAGGGTCGGCGTTCGAAACCAGATGTTGCATGGGGCCATTTCCATCCTCTCATTCCTGCCCCTCACCTAGTCCTTATTTCTCATACTCCCACACACCCGTTCGAAGTGTCCTGACAATAACTTAACCTTAACCGAATGCTTTAGTACATTCCACTCAACATTACGTACGTTAACGATCTGAATCACAATATATTATCCGGTTAAAATTGCGATACTTGTGATTTCTGTTTCACGATAACTTCTGTAAAGTAGGTATTTTTCTGGTGGGAAGTAATATACTAAGTTCAAGATTATGTGAAGGTAATGTATACAATTGATTCGAGAATTCTACAATACCTTTGATCTACGATACCTGTGATCTACGGTTTACAGAATAACCCCTGTGAAATTATTTTAATATGTCTACCTATCTTCCTAAATTGGTCGTATTTGTGGCAACTATTACGAATTTCACATGTTTTTGGTAATCCAAATCATATTAATTTTCATCATCTTATAAAGAGATATTCGTGATAATCTGAGATTAAATTCATTTAAAATGTCTTATTAGATCAATAAAATCCTACAATAACTGCGAGAATAATATATAGCAGATAATATGTAGATAATTAGATGTAGATAATACATAGATAGATGTAGATAATTAAATAATTTAGCAGAGATTAATAAAATGTTGAAGAGAATAATATAACATTGAGAACCAATATATATTAATATTGTTTTTCCTATGGCCTTTTAATTTAATGTAAATTATCATTGAAATTGTTTACATTAATTTTATTAATAATTTACATTACATTTCATATAGGCGGTTAATGAAATATCATGTGCAGCTAAAAGAGCATTCATCCTGTATCTTCAATCTTAGTTAGCAACCTGCTTTCCTTATCTTGGGTAAGAGACTGTTTCCCACGTTATACTTAAAAGAATATCTTCCCTATCTTAAACAAGAGTCTTTCTCATCTATCTTCAGTAAGATCTTACCTCTGTCTTAGGTAGGAGCATGCCACACCCTATTTTACCCAACGAATCTACCTTCCATACCTGAAAACTCTACCTCCCCCTACCATGCGTCAAAATCTTCTTCCCCTAATGTAGATAAGAGTCTACCTCATCTCTCCTTTAAACATCTTCAGTGGTGTAAACCGTATCATATCTTATGCTCAAGAATCACAAAGGAATATACGATTTTATGTAGGACTGAAAATTTAAGTCAATATTTTTTTACGAACCCTCAGTGGAAATTGAGAAATATTGAGTATTTCAAAAAATTAACCAAACATGCGAGTTAATCGTTTAAGTTTCCTGAAAGTTTTGGCTTCAGATTACTCAAGTTTGTGTCCGTCCGAACGCCAAATTATTTCAATAAATAAGTGAAGTAATTTTCTTTCGATGGGCGTTAAAGAAGACACAAATCTTGATGAATAGCGAAGAAAGTTACATTCACTGAACATAGAAAGTTAGAACGGTACTTGGCTGGTCCTGAAATGGCAAGATTTAAATTGCAGAATCTTATTAAATGATGTTGCATTAATTAAACAAAATAAATTTGATTAACTTGTCACTACAGCTACTGGGAAGTCAAATAAAGTGTCACAACAGCTACTGTGAAGCCAAATAAAGTGTCACAACAAATTCCTTACTGTAATATGTAAATATCAAAACCTGAAAGAAGAATAACTATAATCACTTTAACCATCACCAAAGGTCAATGAAGTCACTAGAATTTGACCTCATATGCAAACAGTGATTTAAAATTTGTCCTCGCTCTCATTTGAACTCTGGAAAGCATAGAATTTCCATGATTAAGAGATTAATCATTGGACTCCAGGCATTCCGGATTATGAGAGTAATAACTGCACGCATACCGGACCGGTGTCCGGGTAGCGGTCAGGGTATATTCAGTGTTGGGTATATGACTCGCTCGCTTGAATTGCCTTGATCTCGTTAATCAAATACTGGGATGTAAATGGCTGTACTCTATCATATGATGCTTCTCGCTGTACTGGGAATGATCTGCGTATTGTATTTCAGTGTTGAGGGGGAAATAATGTTGTGAAAAGACTGCAGTGTGTGTGTGTGTGTGTGTGTGTGTGTGTGTGTGTGTGTGTGTGTGTGTGTGTGTGTAAAAACAGATTGTTCCTGTTTGATCACCTGTACGAGGTTGGAGGTCAGATGCTCGGGGCTAACATAAGAACAAAGGTAACTGCAGAAGGCCTATTGGCCCATACGAGGCAGCTCCTCGTATGGGCCAATAACCTCGTATTTGGTGAGGTTAGCCTCTCCAAATTTTGCAGGGTGGATGGTCTTTGGAGTGGGCTGGTAGGGGGTTTGAGCCCCATGCACCCCTCCTCTTGCCTTTACATAAAATGTGAAGGCATACTAATTTGTTTCTTGCTAAATATAAGACTGCATCCTCAGTAAAATTACTGAGATGAAGGGAAGGAACTGGAGAGAAGAGAAGGGAAGATAGTGAACGACAGTGAATGATAGACAAGGTGGTGAAGGGTGAGGAAGGTTCGGTTGAGTTTGTAGGGACCCTCATCCTCAATGAAGAAGATATGTAGTATTCTGGGGAGCCATGTGGGTTTCCCACGTACCATTTCACAACTGTCTTCTTCTACCACCTACCAATATATTTGTAATTATTTTATTTTATCTGAAACAGAATCACCGTGTAAATACCGTTTTCAGTATTTTTTTGTTTACCATTTATTTACATTTCATTTTAATGTCCACATATTTAATGATATATATGAGTAAAAAATATAAAACATTTTTTTAATTAATTTGATTTCATAATTACATAAAAAATATTATTTCTAACAGATCTACGAATATATGCAAATAATATTTTCTTAGGATGCAAATTCAAGTTATTTAATATCAATAAATACAATAATTCTTCGGTAATCTTCCCTATTGTATGCTTAAGAGCCTGAAACATTGGATTTAAGACCCCTGTATTTACTCCTTTTGGGCCCCCACTATAATTCTCTCTTTTTGGATCATGAATTCCAGCTGCGAGGAAACAATTGAGCATAATATGCCCACCGCCCTGCACTCAACATCTCATTTGCATTAGCGGTAATGAAACCCATTTTTAATTTCCCTGTGGAACGCGAGCATCGCGAGATGTGAAGCGCGGACGCCACACACTCTGGCTGATAGGAGCTCCGTGCAATCGTGCAGCGTTCAGGCCAGTTAATAGTGTTGAATGTGTCGTTGTCGGTTTCAAGTGTGGGGGGTTAGGTGGGTGGGGAGAGGGGGGGGTGGCTAGTTTATCTGGGTGCTGGGGTCGCTCAAAAGCTGGCTCGATCGTTGGGTTGCGACCCGCAAATATGATGAGATCGGGTCACTCTGATAGCGTTGTTTGGAGGTAATTGAGGCGTAGCGAAGTGTGTGTGGGGGGGGGGGGGAGGGGAAAAGATATACAAACTGTTTATGTTTATTTTATGATGAGTCTAATGGAAAATGCCAATAGTGTTTCGCCCAAGACCAATACCAATAAAATACGGTTAAAGTAGCGCGTTGTAACATAAACAAGGTGGATGTAAATAAGATGTAATGAAGATGTAAATAGAATGTAATAAAGATGTAAATAAAATGTAAAAAAGATGTAAATTAAGAACTCCTTCCTATCGATAGATATTTCGTGGTTCCTTTTCTTTGTTATATTGTTCCAGTGTATACCGTGATATAAAAGAAACAAGAAATATACGTGTAAATGGAATATACTGCGATATTGTTCCAATGTTTCAGTTCACTCTCTTCAACACAGTCGAGGTTCGCACAAGATGATGGATCCAACGTTTTCACCTAGAGTATGAGACAGAAATCACAATAGCGTGATATATCAAATGAACAACGCCACAAGGGCCGTGATGAGGGTTCGAACCTACGTACAGGTACTACGTCCATCCTTGTGGATTTGTTCATTGCAGTATGATTCTCACTTCCTCCGGGAGTATGTAAACTTTATATAATGGACGCCATGCATGATTTAAGCTAAATTTGTAATATAATTATTTACATTTCACAGAATGGTTTGGAAATTGTACACATCTGCCCTCTCAAATGGCCTCTTAACACAGTATATATATGTCAATGTCTCGTGGAACTTCACACACTACCTGTTACCTAGAAGCTTAATTTATCTTAGAGTAAGACCTTAATTAAGTAAACAAAACCCACCTGAAACCTAATTATGAGAAACCTGTAGTTAAGAGAATGGAGGTGGAGGCGGCCACTATTGTTGGGTATTGGTGATCGCCCAATAGGCTGTCATTAGTGGTTATTTAACCCTTTGTCTTGCTTCGTAAACTTCATAAAATAAACAAATCTTTCAGCCTAACCAGGTTTAACAGGTCTAATCAGGCCTTAATTTAGGAGGCCTGGTCGAGGACCGGGCCGCGGGGACGCTAAGCCCCAAAATCATCTCAAGATAACCTTAAGATATAACCAGCAACGTGAGAAATCTAAGCAACCCTCCTAACCAATTGAGTCCGATGCAATAAAACGAATATATATATTCGTGAGGTACTATACTTTTCATACCTGGTTGGATTTCTAACGTTGGTAACGGTAACTTAAACAGAGCCGGGATGGGTTATGATATATATATATATATATATTGTGACGATAATCTCCTTCAAGAGATTGAGCCTGCTCTTCCCTCCACAATTACGTCGTTGTGGTTATATAAAACGACTATGGACGACATGTCCAACAATGACAACAACACCAGCAAGGCTTGCCAGGGTGAGCAAAACGTATGCAGCCAGCCACCTGTTCGGACCCAAACCACCAAACTACATGTTGATCGCTACCGGCTCCGCTGATTGGTCGCCGGTCTGGCTGCACCTGCACTCGCCCCCCCATACTACTTGATGTCTGGGGTCGCCCCAACCTCGGACTTCAGAATGTTCAGTGCTCTCGTTGTCACCACTCCTCCCAGCTAGACTCTAGCGTGTACTGAGAGAAGTGGTGGCTTTAAGCCAATATTCCAGCACCTCCCATTTACTTTTATATTGCACTTCTTGTTATTTTGCCTTAACGTAACTTTTCATTGTGTCATTTAATTATTCTTATTATTTTGATTGATTTTATTATAAGAATTTGTTTGTGCATTTTATTCATGTTTTGATTTATTTAACGTAATTAAAATTTCATTGTTAAAATTTACTTGTGTTTTGTGTGTCTTCTCCTTACCTTACCACAGACGAAGTTCCAGTTTTCTATTTTTTTTTTATAACTATGTGACGAGGCCATACCCCTAGCCTTAAACAGCCGAACACCAACGCGTTACAGTCACAATATATATATATATATATATATATATATATATATATATATATATATATATATATATATATATATATATATATATATATATATATATATATTCATAAAAAAATACAAATTTGCTGTTGCAAGACTTTAAGAAAGAATTTTCACAAGATTATCAGACTTGTAAAGTCAATATTATTTTAGTAACATCGTTAAATGGTTTAAAATATTGTTTCAACAATTTTGTATGAGAAATGAGATCAGGCAGAAGACTATTGGTAATGTGGAACACAGACATAATTGGTTCAATTTGCTTGTTATTGATGAGATTCAATCATTTATTTACTGAAAATAATACAATCCTTACCTTATATAATAAAGAAATATATGGTAAAAATAATTAATGACAAATAATATATATATACTTGCTAAAATAATGAGCGATATGGTGTATTTATGTGCTAAAATTAATGATATTTGTGTAGTAAACAAAAGACTAAACTAATGACACAGAAATAGCTGTTTTACGACATTTGGAATTAAATAATTGTTGGAACATGGAAGCTGCGACGCACCACAGCCAGACAATTGTATTCTAATCTGTTAGAGGACCCCGAGGCATGCATTAAGTGTAATTGTATTGATCTTAGAGGAGAACCTTCCATTCCTGCTCAGAGTGCTGTTCCTTCCCCTTAACTCTGGGACCTTCCATACAGGAGGTCTTTTCTCCTAGTACCGAACATTAGGCGACATTAAAATGTTTCTACCTCTGCTCTTCCTCATCTGCTTTTCCACCTCTGATCCTCTATATCTGCTCTACCACCTCTGTTCTTCATCCTCTACTCTGCAATACTTTCAAGTCCATCAAGGGCAACATAGGTACTCACTGTAACCACTTTGATTCAACAGCTGCGGATCTGATTGGTTCTCTCAGAACTACATATCAGGCGTCACTGATTACATATATTTCAGTGTTCTGTGATTATTGAATCTGGCATTGTAAGCAGGTGTCTCATATCACTGTTGATGTGTTCCTTATGTGTCAGAAATCCACGTGTCTCACACCACAGTTGTTTGTCAGAATCAGCAACACCGAAATTTCCGATAGATTTCGTAGGAGATTAGACATAGCCGAAACACTACCTATTAAATACTGTCATGTAACAATAAACGTATGAATGACAGCGACGATTTGCCTAGAATTATTGATCGGACAATTTCAGTTATACTCAGTAACGCATATCTACAGGATAAATGGTCATGGGTTTCTGTCCATAAGTTGAGGAGCCCCAAGAGATCTACAACCTTGTAACGTAACTTAATTATCAAATAAAGCCAAGAAAAAGGCAAAAAAAGGGGGGGGGGGGTGCTGTAGAACAAAAGATCATAGAAACTGCATTTGAGGAATTTACAAAATCCTTCTAATGCTTCATGTGATTATAACTGAATATATATATATATATATATATATATATATATATATATATATATATATATATATATATATATATATATATATATATATATATATATATATACACACACACCGAGAAGCGTTATACACCTCTCAATGTACACACCCTTCCGATGATCATGATCTTGTCACTAAGCCCTCGAAATAGCATTAATTCAGGCCAAATTCATATACGAAAATAAGTCCTATTGCTCAAAATTTTGCCTTTTATTTACTTCTCTGAATCAGGTTTTGGGGAAGCACTTAAGACTCATAAAACTATTAATAGTCTTAGCTCATAATAACCTTATGATCCTGGCAGTCTCGAGCTAATTTAATGACAAACGAAGCGACCTAACAAAAGGTTTCTTGAACTTTGTTTCTCTTTAAGTGTAAAGAAGGTTTCAGGGAGGCAACCTGAAGCCACTTTTTAGTGATCGCTATTTTTACCATAAACAATGATCGTCTAGTTAGCTTTGAGGCTCATCTGAGAATTCTTAAGTCAAATTTAAAGTAAAAAGTTTTCTAGGTCAGAATATTCCTTGTGTGTTTGAAGTTTGCTTAATTCTTCAAGATTAACGTTGTAAAACAATTAAGCAAATCTTTATGATTGTCTTAATTCTTTCTAACAACTATATTAAGGGCACAATAATTATTAATTGAGCAACCACACAAGAATATTTTAGTCCTGAATATTGTCAAGGACTAAACTCTAAGTGTATATTCGTCAAAGAGTTGGGTAGACCTCTTGGATTTGTTATATTGGATATATACTCCTGTGTTCCTAAGTTTCAGAACGTCCAGGGTTTGTGACGAGTGGAATAATCGACCAACTTGACTCATTTACACGACCAGGTTTCAATACCAGATTAGATAGATGTACGGGTGAAAGAAGATGGATTTATTCTGCAATAATCGTGTAGCGAACAATATGGGTCATTGTGGTATTCTTAAAGAAATATGGATTAGAATACAGAGGTTACAGCACCACGAATGAAACAATCCCTCGAATTCTTATATACAAAAGCAACACGACACAATATATACAGTGGGTAAAATGTACTGTAAAAATTTTCTCCCCTATAAGCCACTACGACAATGAATGTTTCCCTGATGAACACCGTTGCTCTTATGTGCCCCAGTTCCCCTTGAGAAGGAGATTCCTTGGCCTCTAATATCTGCAAGAAGTTCTTAAAAGATTTGGCAAAACTTCTGAAGTTTCCTCCTGTAACTTGTGAACTACAATTTCCTCCACTTAGTGGGAGGCATTTCCGTGCCTCGTGGACCAGCATGGAGGAAATCATATCGTAAGTGCGAGAGAGTCAACACCAATCAGAACAGGGCTCTGCTTGCCGATAACGCCACGCTGGGTCACTATCGTTATCAGCTCAGACTGAGGATAGACTTATAGGATGTTATGTATCCTTTGGGAATATTTTTGCAGGGGGAAAGGGGTGGAAACGTAGGTGTCAGTGGAGTTTTTGGAGGTCAGTGGGTGCTGGACAGGTCAATGGGTCCTGGTGGAAGGGCTGGTTGAAGCTTTCTAACTACTGACAATTTTGGCCTCCACCAATTTCTCACTTAACTTGTATCAACTGTCCATCACTCTGTTAGCAAAATAACCTTTTTATACAAAAATTCAGCAGGTTTGTTTCCTTAGTTTGAATCTATGTCCTCTTATTCTTGGAATTGCAGATTTCAGAAATTCTTCTTTGTGTATTTTGACGTTTCCTTAAGTGTGTGTGATGCAATGAGTATGGTTGATCGAGGGAGTGTGGGTGATTGCTTGAGAATGTGTGGTTGGGTGACGGAGTGCAGGTGAGTGAAGAAGCGTGTAAATTAATATATGAGTGTCTGAATGAGTGAGCGCAAGGAAACGTGTGTGATTAGCGTGTGGTTGAGTGTGAATATGAGTGTGGGGGTTTCTGTGAGTGTGAATGAACGTGTGACTGAGTATGAATATGCGGATTAATGAGCTAGCGCCTGAGTATCTGTGTGAGAGTGAATGAGCGCGTGATTGAATGAGCGTCCTAATAAGATGAGCGTGATAAGTGAATGAGTGGAGTTTGTATCATGAGGAATGAGTTTAGGGGACATTGTCTTTGAGCGAGTGACTGAGCAGTGTACGGTGTTTGTCGTGTTCTAGTGCGTCTTGTATTTTGTGAGTAATTTAACTGTAAAACAGCTTTATAAGTTCTCAAACACTTTCCCGGTGATTTTCCAACAAAAATTTAACAAAATTTAAACATTTTGCTTTCCAGGCTTTAATTGAAAAAATTGGTTAAGCGCAATTTGCTGTATAAGCTAGAAATTTTTACTTTTTAGAGGAGCTTCAGAGAGCTGAGAAAATGAATCAGGAGGATTCGACCCAAATGATTTTGGTGTCTGCAATCTCTCGCCCACGAATCCATGAATCAATGCTGCCTGAAATGCTGCGCGTACTAGTGGCTTTACAAGACTGTAATTACCATATTATGTATCCTCACATTCCCAATGTACCTTCTTGTATATGCATAAATAAATAAATAAATGAAGAAAACCAACTTGAATTGTAATACGGTTCAACCTATTTTTTTCCTGAAAAACCAACCGAATTGATGAAAGGGTAAAAAGAGGATAAATAGGCAAAGTTGGATCCATGATCCTACAAACGAGTTCAGCTTCTTTTTTTTTTTTTTACTTGAGAAAACATCCTTGGCGGACTTTAAAGTTACGTCGAGTATCGAGAGACGCAAAAAGTCTCATAACCTTGGAGAGGAGATGATAATGCCAGCAGAAGAGGCGAGTGTAAAAAGTTTGGAGATGGTGCCAAGGAGGTGCAATCAGTACCACTTTCAGACAATAGCTTCAAACGTCAAATTTGATTTCGTGTCGGAGGATATTAACTCAGCTACTTGTGATGCTGGGAAAATATAGAAAAAAATATTTGCTGCCCAAGGATTAGTCTGTGCATATTAATATTGAACCTCGACTCATGGTTTTTATGAGAAGTAGAAAAAAAATATTTGGATTTTTTTGTCTCTTCTGCAACGTCCGTTCAACTTCCAGTACTTGAGAAACCAACATTAATATGATGAAGGATTTTGCTAACAAATAACTGGCCCTAGTTTGGTTTAACTGCTGTATTACGTGCAATAATCGAGTTCCATCTCTGCTGGCAATCTAAGTGTGTTTTGTACTCAAGTGATGGAAGAAAGGAGCTTGGCGTCATAATACTTCAGTTTCTTTCATTCGGAAACCCTGACCTCTGAACGTTTTCAGCTGGAATTCCAAGATTGTTTTCAATGATACAATCGAAGGTGGGAAATTCTTCTAGACCTGGGGCCAGATTCACGAAGCAGTTACGCAATTACGTACGAACGTGTACATCTTTCCTCAATTTTTGGCGGCTTTGGTTACATTTATTAAACAGTTTACATGCATGAAAACTTCCCAATTAGCTGTTGTTATTTTTATAAACAGCCTCCTGGTGATTCAGAGCTCATTAACTGCTTAATAATTGTAAACATAGCCGCCAAAGATTGAGAAAAGATGTTCAGGTTCGTAAGTGCTTGCGTAACAATTTGGTGAATCTGGCCCCAGAACTTTGAACTCAAGTATTATCCATAAAACACGTGAAGAGACTGGATCACATCGAGGGTACGTGGTTTTTCACTGCACCATCCATTGTAGCTTATGAAGCTAATAATAAATCTGGCGAATTATTAAATTTAAAAGTGAACATTAAATTTGTGTTTATGGGAGAATAAGCACGAGTTTACCCACTGCTTTTATGACGTTAATTAGCTGTCATAACTGGCTTATTTAATGACATTTTCATGTACATGACTGAACTAAATCAAGGGAAGTTGGGTCAAAATTAAGCTATGAGGAACAAAAATGAAAATATGGTTAAATTCAAGAAGTTCTTTCCCCTTCTGAGATAGAATATGGCACATGCTAAAACGATTTCCTTCCTGACATGAAGATGGTTCAATAGGTCACCTGAAGAAATTTCATCATATATGTTCACCTTCCATCTTTCTTGGGCTGGTGCTTTTCCACTTAGTTCTTCATTAGTTAGAATACTCATTTTTTACCTTTGTCTTTTATCTAATCTAGACAATATATATAATGCAGTAAGACAACTTTTTCCATACACCATACCCTACACAGCCCTCAGCTAAACCATGCTTTGCATACCCGGGCCCACCATCCACCATACCCTGCTTCATCATCCACCATATATTGCTTCATTATACACCATCCTCTTCCACATCATACCCTGCCTTATCATCCACCATATTCTGCCAAACCATTCACTATACCCTGCTTCTTATCCACCATTCCCTGGCTAACCATCCACCGTATCCTGAACACCATCCACCGTAACCAATTGCAATATTCACTATAGCCTGCTCCACTATTACCATACCCTGCTTCACCATTTCCCATCCTCTGTCCCATTAACCACCATACTCTGCATCACCATCCACCATACTCCTGCTTAACCATCCACCATATATTGCTTCACGATACCTTGCCTCAACTACACTCAATAACGTAGTTCACCATCAACCATAACCTGCCTCACTATTCACTGTACCTTACATCACTATTCCCCATACACCATACCAGCTATAATAATCTGTAAAACATCTTAAACACATGAAATTCACGAAATTCACTGTAATCTAAATACAGTAAAATAAAATAAAATACAACAGTTGTAGAATTTGTCAGCTCCACACCTGCCAACAACAGGCTGAAGCAATTAATGCAGTAATTGTTCATATCAAGTAAGGGTACTCAGGCGCAAGCCGACCTCGACAGATGTGAACTATCTCACCAGAGCCTCGACCGGAATGGCTCCATTCTCCCAAAGTTTAATCCGCCCTAAAGCTTCGGACAAAGGTTTTCTCGGGGTTCACTCCACGACTTGACGGTTCCTACTTGGATGGAGTCGAGGAGAGGGGTGGGTTTACCTTGGCTTCTATCACTGGGTTGCGCTCTTAGGGAACGGTTTACTGGTTTACACAATAGCATTATCATGCGAAATTGCATTTCGGATGACGTAAATCCCAGTGAAACAATGCCTGAAGAAGAGATCAATATTCTTGGGTGACCGGGGATGATTCTTAGGGCCTGGGGAAAGATTCGAGGGTCTTGGGGAAGATTTTTGGGTCCTAGGAAGATTCCTGGGCCCTGGGCGAAGATTCTTGGGTCCTGGGAGAAGATTCTTGGGTCCCGGGGAAGAGTTTTGGGTCCTGGGGAAGATTCTTGGGTCCTGGGGAAGATTCTTGGGTCCTGGGGAAGATTCTTGGGTCCTGGGGAAGATTCTTGGGTCCTGGGGAAGATTCTTGGGTCCTGAGGAAGATTCTTGGGTACTAGGGAAGATTCTTGGGTACTGGGGGAAGATTCTTTGGTTTGGGGAAGATTCTTGGGTACTAGGGAAGATTCTTGGGTCCTGGGGAAGATTCTTGGGTCCTGGGGAAGATTCTTGGGTCCTGGGAAAGATTCTTGGATCTGAGGAAGACTCGTAGGTCCTGGGCGAAGATTCTTGGGTCCTAAGGAAGGTCCAAAAGGTAGTGAAATATATCCTTAAAGGCTTTTTTGACGATCCTAGAGTAACTGTGAAAGTAACTGTGGAGTTGTTCAGACCAGAATTATTTCACTGTAACCTATGAGTTGTTACACTGTAACCTATGAGTGGTAGTGGTAGTGGTAGTGGTAGTGGTAGTAGTAGTAGTAGGCATTCTGCTGTCTCGGGTATCCAGGCAACCTTCATACTCACTCACCAAGGGGGCCTCGTAGCCTGGTGGATAGCGCGCAGGACTCGTAATTCTGTGGCGCGGGTTCGATTCCCGCACGAGGCAGAAACAAATGGGCAAAGTTTCTTTCACCCTGAATGCCCCTGTTACCTAGCAGTAAATAGGTACCTGGGAGTTAGTCAGCTGTCACGGGCTGCTTCCTGGGGGTGGAGGCCTGGTCGAGGACCGGGCCGCGGGGACACTAAAGCCCCGAAATCATCTCAAGATCTCAAGATAACCAATGAGTGAGTCCCAGTATAAACATACGAACAATTCCTATTTGTACACAATGTCGTGTATATCGTGACGACGACAAATAGCTCACTGTGACCCCCTTGGGACGACGATAGCTGACGACACCTGCGAGAAATGGTAAGATGATCCAGACGACAGGAAGATATGTGAGCTCCTCAGCTGCTGATTGGCAATACATCACCCTCCTTGGGTCGCGACACCTAACATATTACGGGCTCACCATAGCCCGTGCTACTTGCAACTTTTTGTTCCAGGTAGCGAATCTTAAACAACAACAACAACCTAACATATGGAAGATCACCGGTGTTGCGTAATACGATGACAAGCGTGCAATAATTGCCGTGTAAAATGCAATACGATCATATTAGAATTAAGGACTTTCTCAAAGGCCATTGGGCTCCAGACGAGGCTAGTGCCGCGTGTAATTGTCTGTATATGAGAGGGACCCGGATACAGTTACCAGAAACGAGAGAAACAGTTGAATAACATTTCCTTTCACCTCACGCGCCTATTCACCAAACAGTAAAATAGGTGTGGGGATGGAGATAGGCAATTTTTGTGGGTTTGCGTCGTAGAGAGCATCAGCACCTGGCCTAAGGAAACCTTGCTGTGTATATATATATATATATATATATATATATATATATATATATATATATATATATATACACTCACATCAAACATGATACGAACAATTTATCTTATCCGGATTTCATATGAAAATGATGAGAATGCTTATACAGCATATTCCTCAACCAGATGCTTACCGGGAACACAATATCCTCAATACTCCACGGCTATACTTCATGGGTATACTCCACGGGTATACTTCACGGGTATACTCCACGGGTATACTTCACGGGTATATTCCACGTGGAATTTGAAGGGAACAAAGCCCAACAGCCCCGCTCATAACGGCTCGCCCCTGGATATTAATGCTCAACAATTTATATGGTATACTGCCTCACGGATTGTATAAAGGAATTAATATCGTAGCGAATAACTAACCTCTGAAGACGCCTTTTGTGGTGGTGTGAATGCCGGAGGAACAAGAGACATAACCATGAATCACACACGAGTCAAAGCTTTCAATCACGCACGAGCAATAACCCCGAATCACGTATGAATCATAGCTCTGAATCCTAGGTCTTCGAAGCTTGTGTATTTTTCCCCTGAATCCGAGGGCAAAGCTGTTTCCCGCTACCCAACCCATCAAAGCCGCCTCTAGTCCTCCAAGATAACAAATCGACCCTCACCCATTAAGACAATAGAGTCAGCTTGGAACCCCTAGAGGTTTACCTAGTTTTAGCTAGCCCGAAATAGGCAGGGAAGAGCAACAATGCCCTGAATCGTTTTCCTCAGTAATTGGAATCTTGGTTGAGCCGCTAGCCACCACCATCACAGTAAGATCACACGATTCAAAACCGAGACGTTCCCAGGAGGTGAGCCCATGGTAGATACGTTAGCGGGCAGACTTGAAGAGAATGGTAGATACCAATATCTGTGGGAGTAGATAGACAGATGATTCTTTGTCAAAAGAGAGATAGGGAGAGAGATGTGGCTCCGAGGGTGATTGTGTGGACGTGAGAATCAAGGGAGATTTTTCCACTGGAAGGCGGATAGTGAGAGTGTGTATATGGCCACCCTAAGCACTTCTAATTGGGACGATTAATGTGAGTGATGTGATCAACAGGAGATGAATTAAGCGTGTTGGATCTGGATCTCCAAGAAGCAGCCGAGGGAAAAGCTTCAGAATAATCAATGATAAAGCATTTGAGATGATAGTGGTAGGGATGTTTACAAGAAAATATTGCTATAATAATGGTAGGCTTTGGTTAAAATTCTCAATTTAATAATACGAATATTTTCTACTGTACGGAGTGACTCTTAAGAGCAAAACGTTTCACGTTGGTATTATCGGGTAGAGGGAGTGGATTAGGTGGATGTGGGCCAGATGAGCATACGCTTCATTCTTTACTTTAAAACCAAGGCAATGATCATCGAGTCTCTTGTCTGTTGTTCTTATATGTATATGAGGAGATTTCATAGCTCTCACTTTTTCATGATCACCACAGCACTGAATATGGGTCCACAGGTTTGCCAGGGAGGGTCCACAGGTGTGTAAACATCATAAGAAAAAACGAATGAAGGGAGTGAGCTATTTATGGTGTAGAGGCGGAGCTTAAGAGCAGTAGCTCGACCTTGGCAGCATAACTAGACGAGTATGTTGACCAGACCACACACTAGAAATTGAAGGGACGACGACGTTTCGGTCCGTCCTGGACCATTCTCAAGTCGATTGCACAATCGACTTGAGAATGGACCAGGACGGACCGAAACGTCGTCGTCCCTTCAATTTTTAGTGTGTGGTCTGGTCAACATACTTCAGCCACGTTATTGTGACTCATCGCCTGCATAACTAGACGAGTACACCCCCCCCCCCCACCTCACACACACGCACTGACGACATTGGAAGTAATTACAAGTAAATACATGCCTTCACTAAAGCAGACTTAGCGACTCTAGGAAATATATTTCTCTACTTCTCCTCAATGAGAAAAGCTTATCAGAAATGGCCCACTACATACGCAGCTTAGTCGCGGAAGCTTCTACGTTCAAGCTGGGTATAATATCCATTTCAAGTATCTGAATTGGTTGAGGACGCTACTTCTCCAAGGCCTTTAATATTTCACTATACCAGAAAACATTCTTCCCTTGCGTTTAAGCTGAAATTAAAGTGAGGGGAACTAGCTAATTAATGGGGAAGTAGCTCATTCGTAGGGAACATGCTAATTCGTGGGGAACTAGGTAATTCGTGGGGAACTAGCTAATTTGTCGGGCACTGGTTAATTCTTGGGGAACTGGCTAATTTGGGGGGAACTACTTAATTCGTGGGGAACTAGCTAATTCGTGGGGAACTAGCTAATTCAGAGGGAACTAGCTAATAGATCGTTCGACTAACCTTTCGCCCCTACAATACGGTTAAATACTGATCACTTGCTTCAACTGAATTTAAAACTTACTTCAAACTTATCTTCTAAAAGATTAACATATACAAATTTCTGGAAAGTTACCGAGTTCAAAATATTTTCAATATATCTTTAAAAATGCTTTAACAATTTTCCTCCCCCGACCATTTTCATATATTACCATTCCTACCCCTCCTCTCTCTCTCTCTCTCTCTCTCTCTCTCTCTCTCTCTCTCTCTCTCTCTCTCTCTCTCTCTCTCTCCCTTCCGACCTTTCCATTTCTCAACATTCAACACAACCTGTACAAACAATACCACACAGGTTATGTGACCTTTCCCCCATATTACCTACGGCTTTATCACCGTTGGTGTCATATGGCTACCAATATTTCTTGGTGGTGGTGAGGGAACCACGTTCAGCCTCTCCTTAATGAGCGTCAAAATTGCCTCAACCCCACAGACCTCAAATCCACAGACGTCAACCCCACAGAGAGCGTCCATCCACCCCTT
This sequence comes from Procambarus clarkii, assembly GCF_040958095.1. NCBI lineage: Eukaryota > Metazoa > Arthropoda > Malacostraca > Decapoda > Cambaridae > Procambarus > Procambarus clarkii. The sequence continues at coordinate 27,881,593 of NC_091202.1, read as the reverse complement.
CTACTGCAGGCCCTATCTGCTGAAGCACTCGTGTCACAATATTAAGCATTTTATTCATATCAGTAATGGTCTTATTTTCCTTGCTTCAGAGTCGTATTTCCTGGTCATGACAATGTATATACAAATACGTTATCTTAATGTGGTAATAGATTTAAAATAATGCAACTTGAAGTGTGTGTATGACTGTGTTTTAGGTTAATAAAACACCCGATTCGCTCGATTCGCAGAGGATTGATGGGGAACGACCCGGGTTCGAGTACTGTTGAGAGTAGGACTTCAGTCCCTAGAGCACCCGGCAGTAAATGGAGAAGTTGTTGAAAAGCGATTAGCGAATCCGGTTCTGAGGGGAAAAAACAAGTCTCTCTCTGGGTATAGTTTAAGTGCGTTGGCTGGTATGTACCGCCGACCAGGCTAGCAAGCTCTAACTTATGTGTTAAAAACTGAGAAAGTTTACATTTTAACTCTGGCCTGGACCTTCAACCAGGCTGGATGGTTCTAACTTACATGTTAAAAAATATTTTGTGTGTGTTTAGCTTAGTATGCCGTGAATGCTGATGAATGTGCTAGAAATTAGTGTTGAAATTGCACGAATCTTGCAATTCTTGTAGAATTGCGAATCTTGTAGGGAGCCGGTCGGCCGAGCGGACAGCACGCTGGACTTGTGATCCTGTGGTCCCGGGTTCGATCCCGGGCGCCGGCGAGAAACAATGGGCAGAGTTTCTTTCACCCTATGCCCCTGTTACCTAGCAGTAAAATAGGTACCTGGGTGTTAGTCAGCTGTCACGGGCTGCTTCCTGGGGGTGGAGGCCTGGTCGAGGACCGGGCCATGGGGACACTAAAGCCCCGAAATCATCTCAAGATAACCTCAAGAAGATCTTCAAGGCCCAATGTTCATTTCACACAATTCATGCCCCCACCATTCATGGCCCCCACCGTCATCGAAATCCATGATCGTCTCATTTTTATCTTAAAACATATTTCTTGCTACTGTGCAGAGTTCCTTTGCGCTAACTACTTGCTACAACCACACACGTCAACACAGCATCAACCAAACATACCTGAAATATCTTTGCTCTAGAGTCTAGACGAAGATGCATTTCGTAATAATAATCAAATGTGACTGCAACATAATACAGAATGGTAAACAAACCCACTCAAAATGTTGTCATTCGCAGGCTTGTCTGGGATGACGCTTGGAAAGGCTTAGGGTGGAAGAGACTGCCACCAGCCCATAAGCTGCTAGGACCTGGTGCCCTAGTAGCTAGGACCTGGTGCCCTAGTAGCTAGGACCTAGCGCCCGAGACCCAAGGCAATAAACGCACACACACTCACATTTCTGAATGTTAAGTAAGGCATTAAACGAGACATTAAACGCTCCTGTTCCTGCTGCTCATCTCACCTTTGGACACAAGAAAAGTAAGCTTGGGGGGGTTTTGTTATCGTAATTAGTATGTAGGAAGAACTGCGATGGGAGTCTTGCTGTATGCAAATGAGTCAAGACTGTTTTACTACTTGTGTATTCATAATTATATGAGTCAACAAAATATGAGTACACACTTAATAAGATACTCATTCCAACGTACTAATTGCGGTGGCATCTTGAAGTTAAACCCGCCTCACATTTTGATGTTTCGTCTAGCAAATAATTAGTTATCGTTTTGTTATTTTAAACTTCTTCATATTTGACGTTTGTTAAAAAGTGATAGCGGCTATTTAACAACCAAACCACCAACCACGTGGTATCATAGACGTATCGAAGTCATATATGGACATATATTAGTTAATACTAACAATGTTCAGTTAATATGTGTCAGATTTAAACATTTTACTTTAGATCATAGACACGTTTGTTAGCACTAACGATTGTTAGAGGTACAGTTATCAGCACTAACTACTGTTAGAGGTACAGTTATCAGCACTAACTTCTGTTAGAGGTACAGTTATCAGCACTAACTTCTGTTAGAGGTACAGTTATCAGCACTAACTACTTTTAGAGGTACAGTTATCAGCATTAACTACTGTTAGAAGTACAGTTATCCGCACTAACTTCTGTTAGAGGTACAGTTGTCAGCACTAGCTTCTGTTAGAGGTACAGTTATCAACACTAACTTCTGTTAGAGGTACAGCTATCAACTCTAACTTCTGTTAGAGGTACAGTTGTCAGCACTAACTTCTGTTAGAGATAGTTATCAGCACTAACTTCTGTTAGAGGTACAGTTATCAACACTAACTACTGTTAGAGGTACAGTTATCAGCACTAACTTCTGTTAGAGGTACAGTTATCAGCACTAAATACTGTTAGAGGTACAGTTATCAACACTAACTTCTGTTAGAGGTACAGTTATCAGCACTACTGACTGTCAAACACTAAGATGCCACCTTCTTCAGTCAAGCAGAACAAAAACTATGATCTGCCGATGAAAAAGATCATATTTATCGTTTTTTCATTTTTCAGATGTTAGGGTTGCAATCATTACATAGGCAAGTCTAAAATCTAGACGACGCTATTTCAGAAATGAACATTATGTCTGATAAAAGTTTATCTGGCAAGTGAAATGGGAGCTGCATGCTTGCATTTGCATGCTCAATTTTTGTATCTGTGTCTGCAACTTTCCCATATGTGTAATTTGCCAATACACTCAGGACCCAGCAAGAACTGCACTGCTTACTAAAGCTGAAATTTCCAAGCAAACGTGACTGTCTCTGAAACACACAAGGTGAATGTAAAGTGCTTTTACAAGCTCAAGTTATAATTACATCAGCAGTTGCCTTGAATATATAGTTACACCTAGAGTACCCGTTATCCAGCTGTTCGTAACTAACCATATCCTTTCTTAACACCTGAACAACACCTGAAGACTATCAGGCTCTGCTATCTCAACAAACATCTCACAGGAATCTAACACCACATATTTTTTAACATGCAAATAACGCAAAGGAATTCTCACCATCTTGATTCAAAGTTCCACTGTGAGCCTAAAAGCTATCAATTTCGATTCATATTATGATACAAATGGTTAAAATACGAAACGGTAGGAACAGGAGAGGCAGGTGGAAGCTGGAGATGCAGATGAGCCGGAGATGGGATGTCTTGAAGCACCTCTTAGTACAGGATCTACAAACAAGTGGAATGGGCAATGCGATGAGAAGGTCATAAGCAACTTGAAGGGGAAGAGCCAAGATGCATGTAGGAAATTGGATTACTGCGACAGGAGTTAGAAATTCGGAGCTGGGGAGCTAATACTCAACCTTGAAAGCACAATTAGATGAGGACAGCAGAGTGAGACTAATAATAAACTTAGAGTGAAGAGAAGGGAACTATCAGGGGGGGAAAGCGACTAGTTGCTGCGACTATATAGCACTGGGAAGGGGTCAGGATAAGGATTTGGGATGGGACGGGGGAAAGGAATGGTGCCCAACCACTTAGACGGTCGGAGATTGAACGCTGACCTGCAGGAAGCGAGACGGTTGCTCTACCGTCCAACCCAAGTGGTTGGCTTAACAAAAGTGAACATACATTAATACAATCAGAGTAAGCATTCATTAATACAGAGTGAGAATACATTAATACAATCAGAGTGAGAATGTTCTGTTGGGGATGAAGAGGTCTATCTCCCAAGAAAAAGGGGACCCTTCCCTTCCCATACAAGAATGAACATACATCTCCCCATCATGAGCTCAGCAAGCATACAAGCCCCACATCCCAGCATCAACCACGCTGTGATTCATAAGTCAGGCTGCGAGCAGCTGCGTCTAACAGCCTGAATGATCAGACCATTACCCAGAAGACCTGGTCAGAAATCAGGCCGCGGGGGACGTTGATCCTCGGAACCCACTCAAGGTAACCTCAAGGTAGGCATAGTAAGCATGCAAGGCATAGTAAGATGCCAGGTGGACTGTTAGACAGTGTTAGACATGTATGCTAGGTATTCTGTTAGGTTCGGTTAGATTAGGACTCCTAGAATCACTAAGCCACAGGGTAGGAATCTCCTAGCATAACTGAGACCAGAATACCTAGCAGGACTGAGCCTGGGGTCTCCTACAGGACAAGAACTGGCATTCCCAACTGGGGAAAAAAATAGGCAAAATTTCTCATCGTGTAAAATTTTCTGTAGCTCCCGAACAAAATAAAGATTCAGTGATTTTCAACAGGCCAAAGAGACAATTATTCACAGGACGTCCCAAACGTTACTCAGAGAAGGACAATCGGTGAACCTGAACGAATTTACTTCTCGAGACAAAGACTCGAGTTCACTCAGCGTTCTCTCCACATTTCTCATTTCCTTTGCTCTAATTAACTTCCAAAAAAAAACGCCAATCTGCCAGACAATGGCACTCAACCCGGTTACAAACAAACAAAAAACATGGGGGACTAGTTAGTTATATTTTCACAACAGGAAGTTGTTAGTTATATTTTCACAACAGGAAGTTGTTAGTTATAGTTCCACAACAGGAAGTTGTTAGTTATATTTTCACAACAGGAAGTTGTTAGTTATATTTTCACAACAGGAAGTTGTTAGTTATAGTTCCACAACAGGAAGTTGTTAGTTATAGTTCCACAACAGGAAGTTGTTTGTTATAGTTCCACAACAGGAAGTTGTTAGTTATATTTTCACAGCACTAAGTTGTTAGTTATATTTTCACAACAGGAAGTTGTTAGTTATATTTTCACAACAGGAAGTTGTTAGTTATAGTTCCACAACAGGAAGTTGTTAGTTATAGTTCCACAACAGGAAGTTGTGGAGCGTTTTCTGAATTTGTTCCAGAGAATCAAATTATATTTTATTCAGTTCATAAATGCCATGAACACGAAATTGATGTCGGTCGTTATAAAGGAGTTACTAGACTATTCAATGCGCTAAATAGTGTAAGAATTCATTTTTATGTTAAACACAAAATTTAACAAAGGTTACTTTGGCGAATTCATTTCATTAAACATTTCAGTAATTCGGTATTTACTCGATATGCCTATCAAGCCTCCTGTCTCCTGGTAAAGTGGAAACCATTAATAAAGTTGCCAACATATATAAATCATTCCAACAAATAAAATTAATTGGAATAATCAAGTTCACATCAACCGCAAAAATATATATGCAAATATCCTTTATAAATATAGGAAATACTGATTGGAAACAAGAAAAATCTCATATCTCTATATCAACATTTATCTACACAAACACCTATGCTTAACCTCAGGTGAGTCTTGATGATCATTAGTGTGGTGGTTATAGTACTGTGTTCATTTTGGGGTGATCCTGGACGGCATGGGTTCGAATCCTGGCCGGGTCAATTAGAGTTCTTAGTGATGTATGGCTTGCATGTTCCTGCAGCTTTCTCACACACATACACACACACACACACACACACACACACACACACACACACACACACACACACACACACACACATATATATATTAATACATGACACACATATATATTAATACATCTTCAGAAGAAGTCTGAAGATGTATTAATATACGTCATCCTCAGAAGACTCCTTCTGAAGATGTATTAATATACGAAAGTACTTAAGGAAATTCCTGTTTCAATTTTCCTCCGTGGTCTGACACTGTCATATATACATATATACACACATATATATATATATATATATATATATATATATATATATATATATATATATATATATATATATATATATATATGTTGTACCTAGTAGCCAGAACGTCGTACTCGGCCTGCTATGCAAGGCCCGATTTGCCTAATAAGCCAAGTTTTCCTGAATTAATATATTTTCTAAAAAAAATTCTTATGAAATGGTAAAGCTACCCATTTCATTATGTATGAGATCAATTTATTTTAATTGGAGTTAAAATTAACGTAGGTATATGACCGAACCTAACCAACCCTACCTAACCTAACCTAACCTATCTTTATAGGTTAGGTTAGGTTAGGTAGCCGAAAAAGTTCGGTTAGGTTAGGTAGGTTAGGCAGTTGAAGAACAATTAATTCATGAAAACTTGGCTTATTAGGCAAATCAGGCCTTGCATAGTAGGCTGATAAGAGCGTTCTGGCTACTAGGTACGACATATATATATATATATATATATATTATTCCTGTGCTTTTATATACACCAATAAATTCCACACATATTTATACAAAATACTAGAAAGTTTTGCTTAAGTATGATGAGAACAAATGGAGGCAAGTGAAACATTTTCCTACTGGGACGTAACTCACACAGACCAAAACTTTTTCAGGAATGAGAAAACGTTGCTGGAACAGCGCACCGTCCAACTTTTATGTCAGTCTTGAAAAAAAATCTGTGTTAGTGCCTTAGGGGAGGAGGAATGGAAATATTGTTATGGGGGGTTTTGAGGGGGCTGCTGGTGTTAGGGGACAATGTGTTGCTTCTGTCTGGTGGTTGGTGAACAATGTATTGTACTTAGGGGTAGTCGTGGGGATGCTTGAACAGTGGGTCATGGAACTGGGACACATTGAACAGCGTTGTGCAGTGTCTGGAAGTGCTGGTGAACAGTGAGTGATGGAGAGGCTGGCAGTGCAATAAGTGATATAGATTGTCCAGAAAAGCTTTTCAATAACACTACTTACGGGCTATTCATGCCCGTGCAACCTTTAATGTGGCTTAATCTTCATCAATCAATGAGACAACTTGTCTCAAGCAACGAGAATTTGCTTGCCTCTGTTAATAACTGAATCCCAAGAAATGGGTACTGAACTGCAACTAACAGCACTTTTTTGGGATGAGTACGTCTGATTGAGAGGCAACTAAGCAAAGGAATTGCAACGTGATTTAGAATTTGCACCACGATCTCATTTATAAAACAATAGAAGCTATGTTTTCGAGGCCAATACCAAGCAAAAAAAATACAGAAAAGTTATAGATCAAGTTTATGTTCTTTGCTTAAATTTATTAAAGAACCTAATTAGTAACAAAACAAAGTATTATAAACTAGTAAATAAATAGTAAATACCAAAATAAAATAAATAAAACAAAAAAGTCCAGGAAAATAAAGGACTGAGGTAATTATTTCACCAAACACAGTAACTGACTCAGTCACTGGACGACACAGCATTTCTCAAACTGTTTAATATGTAAAACACAAATTATCAATAAATGACATGTTAATAATATCAAGTGTTGTGAGGTGCCTCACAGTCTTGTTATAGAGAGCATGGCAGGCATGATATCAACCCTATAACTACTGAGTATAATTATGAGGAACATTTGACTAATCACGTACAGTGTAACAGATGACACATGCAGTGTAACAGATGACAAGCACCGTGCAACAGAATAGACACAGTGAAACAGAAGAGACATACAGTGAAACAACAGAGAGATACATTTTGCAAAAGAAGACGAACACACATACTGCAACAGAGATCACACTGCAACAGAGATCACACTGCAACAGAGATCACATTGCAACAGAAATCACATTGCAACAGAGATCACATTGCAACAGAGATCACATTGCAACAGAGATCACACTGCAACAGAGATCACATTGCAACAGATGACACGCAACCTGCAACAGGAGACACACACAGCACAACAGATTGCACATGCAATAAAACCACCTGTTTGGTTTTACCCTACATCCCCCCCGAGGCGAGGCGAGGAAAGCTAGAGTGCCACACTCACTCACACACACACATTCAAAAACACACACACACACACGCACTCAGCCACTACTGAGACACTCACTACAGTATCAGAGACAAGAGATGGGGGACTGAAGAAGACTGTCGGACATGAAGTAAAGTTATAGACGTCACAACTTATTTTTTAAGTGTTTTCTACAGATACTTATTTCCTCTATATTTATTTATTTTCCTCTATATTTATTAGAATGTTTCATCTATAAAGTTTAACATACTCCCGTGTTTATTAACATTCATTAATCCACTATTCTCCATGTTAAGTTTTTATCATTTCAGAAGAGATTCTAACTTACTGAGAAATTTCAGTCATTTTCTACTAATATTTTAAAATTTTGGGTATTTTCCTTCTTATTAACTCATTAACCAGTTACTGTTTTGTGATCTTCTTTCCTCTTTCTCTCTCTCTCTCTCCCTCTCTCTCTCTCTCTCTCTCTCTCTCTCTCTCTCTCTCTCTCTCTCTCTCTCTCTCTCTCTCTCTCTCTCTCTCTCTCACTCTCTCACTCCCCATTCGTACTGTGCCCAGATATTAAATTCTTATCAACTGGTCTTTTCAAGTATGTAGTGAGAGTTTTGTGTGGGTAAGAGCACCATGTGGTAACGATCAGGTGGTACCGAGTGTTGAGTGGTTATGTATGTATGGATGTATGTATGTATGTATGTATGTATGTATGTATGTATGTATGTATGTATGTATGTAACATACTAACAAGCTTTTGAAACGTTCGAATAAAACTTTTTCATCGTAAGAACTTTATTTTACGTTTGAATCGTGCTAGAAATAGAGTAAGGAATACTGGTATACAAGGGACAACAGGTGAACATTTTAGCGTTGATAAAAGGTTGGATCAACCTGCCATTGGTTGGTGGCAGATCCAGGTTGATCCACAAGTGGCTTCCAGCCTCTTATATAAAATATCTCAAAGAGATTTTAAATTGATTCCCTCCCCCGTGGAACAATAATATTCATTATTTACATTAAGTGAGAACAAAATAACCTCAAACAGACTCTGTAAATTGAGGACAAAAGTGAATCATAAATTTGTGTAAATAGAGTGGATAGAGTGTACACTATAATTTGAAGCTGTAGGAAACCAAGATGAAACACACGTGATGTGGTGGAGGCTGACTCCATGCACAGTTTCAAATGTAGATATGACAGAACCCAGTAGGCTCAGGAATCTGTACATCAGTCGATTGACGGTTGAGAGGCGGGACCAAAGAGCCAGAGCTCAACCCCCGCAAACACAACTAGGTGAGTATTAGGTGAGTACACGCTACATTAGGTGTGCTGCTGAGCTGAGATGACATTCGAGTAATTAGCTAGAGATTAATTAGAAGAGTCAAGATGAGCTGAGACAGGTCAGCAAAAGAGACAGACGATCGCGTCTGCCTGAAAAAAAAATTTGTCTGTCTTAAGACAAAGGCGACCACTTCTCACTTCACTCTTCTCTTGTGGAGTTGCATGCATAAATAATTATTTAATAAGCCGTATCTTTTAAAAGTAAAAACTCTTTTTAAAAATTGCTCCCATTTCCATGTGGCTCTTGTATTCCCATTTCCCTTTTTCGTTCCCATTATCATTCCTAGATATCCGTTCCCTATTTTGAATTCGAAAGTTTTCCAATGTTCTAATTGATATTCTATGCTCTTAATTAATCCCATCTCCTCTTTCATTTACAATTACCATCCTCGTTATAAAGTTTGCAATTCCAGAGTCCCGTTCCAAAATTACCCCTTTTACACTATTATCTCTGCTACATCCAATATTATACACACACATAGCATGCTATTTCCATCCAATATTATACCCATATTATGCCCACTGCATCCTATAATATACGCTATATTATGCCAATTACAAATTATATTACACCCATATTGTGTTCTCTACGAATTGTCACGTATTCGTATATCATATTATCCCCCTCACATCCTCTATTAATCCCATCATATCCTCACTATATCCATTATAATACCCATATCATGACCTATACATCCTATAGAAATGCAAGAAATATATAAAGTGATTAAGGACATTAATAAAATATGCATTAAAAAGAGTTTTTTTGAACTTTCATATATCAACTCATTCGAATCATTCGTAAACTATCAACTCACAAGAATCACTCAGGAGATCCATCAGAACTAAAGTAAAGGAATCTTTGCTTCACGAATCTTTTATTCAAGTCCCATAAGTTTCTCTCCTTTTATCACAAAGACCTGCATTGCATTTCCAACTCATCTTCTATGCATTACTTCCCCCCTTTCATCTCCTTCTCTTCTCTTAAAGATGCACGACAAATGGATATATATCCATCTTATTTTCTTGGCAACCGTCGTCCAATCACGGCTTCCACTGCTCAAAAGAGATAAAGTTATTTATATCCTTTCTTATGTTTGGATAACTAGAATATAAACAACGGTTTACGTTAGCTGCTCGTCCGTTTATGGTTTACCGGGTCACAACACTCTTCTTTGGTTTACCAGGGGGCAGCAGCACCCCCACTGTTTGGTTTACCTGGTCCAGCTTCCCTAGAATATATCCTACAACTGTTGACTAACTCACCGGTTTCTATCTTCTACTTGGTGAACACGTCGACACCCACACGTCGATTCCCACACGTCGACACATTTACAGCAGTGGGTACAGTGGGTGATGCCAACAGTTTACTGTGCTAGATAACATTGCAATGTGGGAGAAGGAATACTTTACTGAGCTGTTCGGTAACTTCAATATGTGGGAGAAGGAATACTTTACTGAGCTGTTCGGTAACTTCAATATGTGGGAGATGGAATACTTTACTGAGCTCTTCGGTAACTTCACAATATGGGAGATGGAACCCCTTAGAAGCCGCTTTGTTTTCTACGTCATACTTATTTTTAATAAACAAACTTGAAACTATTATATCAAAGCCGAACTGACATAATATTCAATGGCATACTGAAGTTACTGTTTTGACATCGCCCTTAAATGGTCACCAGAGCAGAGTCTTCGAAGATAACAGCCCCTTGAGAGAATCTATAGAGCATTACAACGCCAAAAATCTCTGTCAAAAAGCTAAACTATAGCTCTCTTCGCTAACACAATCTACTGAAATGATGGCGTAGCGTAACGCTATTCAGCTCTAGCTGAGCTCCACCACCAGCTAAACTCCACCCCAGTTAAGCTCCACCCAAGCTAAGCTCCACCCCAGCTAAGCTCCACCCCAGCTAAGCTCCACCCTATTCCTGCTCCACCCCCATTCCTGCTCCCACTCTAATCGTTCTCCACTCCAGAACAGCCTCAGCTACGGACTTTTCTAACACCACGTTCTCCTACTTCTCTCATATCTCATAAGATAACTAATCTTGTTTATAAGTTCCAGCTTTTATGGCTAAAGAAATCCAGTGAAGAATTATTCCATGAGTCCCATCAGTCTCATGCTTAAGAGAAGCGTTCAGCATAATAAAACTGTGAAGTTCTTATTTATAGGACGATTCCATAATGTTATCTACCCGCAGTGATCAGCATTTCACAGGATTACGAGGGAGATCAAGTCATTCTAACCTTAAAAACAGCTCTTCTCAAAAAAAAGCTCTTTCAAGTCCATTTCTTCGTGACGGGGTTTTTCATTTCTTTATTTTTATGTGTGCAGATTAAATTGGAGTTCTTGAACAAAGTTTCATCTTGAGTCTTCATCACCGGAATGGTATTCCGTGATGAGTGGGATGATGAGTTGATGAAGATGAACTTAACTTGCTGATATCAGCATGAGCAGTGACAGCCCCCACACAGAACCATCTCTTCACACGTGTATGTGTAAATATATATATATATATGCGAACTAGCCTGAATGGTCCCCAGGACTATATGCAGCTGAAAACACACCAGTTGCATTGTTGCTCCTGGCAGTATGGGTTCGAGTCACTTCTGGGGTGTGAGTTTTCAGTTATATATATATATATATATATATATATATATATATATATATATATATATATATATATATATATATATATATATATAATTTAAGAGCCCTTTGACGCAAACACAAATACGAAATTAATATGTATTTCAACGTGAGTGTGACAAAAGCCTCTCTGAAAGCCGGAAATCATTCTACTTCTCTATAAAAGTATGTTACATAAAGCGGCTCAGAGATAACTCACATTCTGTTTACCTTGTAATACAACCGGGGATCAATGTCCCCGCGGCCCGGTTACTGACCGGGATCTCTTGACTCTTGGTTGATAGTCTGGTCAACCGGGTTGAAAGATGCAGCTGCTCGAAGCTTGATATATAAATCACAGCCCGGTTGAACAACATATCCATTGGAGGTATATGTAAAAAATATTGAGAAATGTTCACATGTAACCAGTCAACATCTTAATGGACTTTTTTAAACACTTCTTCACTTGGTCTATTCATACAAATTAAAGGTTTAAAAAAAATTCACATATATACCTTGTGTTGGCCTTATATATGTTGTTGTTTCAGATTTAGCTACTCAGAACGAAGTGTCCATGTAGCACGGGCTATGGTGAGCCCGTAAGGTCTTATACATATTGTCTATGCCAAAGATACATGTGATCTGGCAATGGTATACTTGTTATTTGACTTGGTATGCGGTGTATATATGTGCTACAGAGCTAGGTAGTGTTTTTTTTCAGGGATTTTCCTAAGCAGGCTCTAAGCCTTTGGTTTGCCCACTAAGTGTTGTTTTTTCTTGTTTCTGTTTTACTTAGGCAGAGTATTGATGTATTACTTCAATTTCTTGCAGTTTTGAATCAAGTAGACGAGTTTTCGCTTTAAAAATATATATATACCATGTGTACCCCAGTCAATTTTTTGTATATATATATATATAGTGTATATATATATATATATATAGTTCTCAGTTGCCATAGATAGGCATGTGTGTGTGTGTAAGTATAAAGTATGTGGAAATATTTATGTACACACACACACACACACACACACACACACACACACACACACACACACACACACACACACACACACACATTATACATTTGGGTGCTTGGTAGCCTGGTGGATAGCGCGCAGGATTCGTAATTCTGTGGCGCGGGTTCGATTCCCGCACCCGGCAGAAAAAAATGGGCAAAGTTTCTTTCACCCTGAATGCCCCTGTTACCTAGCAGTAAATAGGTACCTGGGAGTTAGTCAGCTGTCACGGGCTGCTTCCTGGGGTGTGTGTGTGGTGTGGGGAAAAAAAAAGAAAAAAAAAACGTAGTTAGTAAACAGTTGATTGACAGTTGAGAGGCGGGCCGAAAGAGCAAAAGCTCAACCCCCGCAAACACAACTAGTAAACACAACTAGTAAACACAACTAGTAAACACACACACACACACACACACACACACACACACACACACACACACACACACACACACACACACACACACACACAGGGTGCTGAGAACAAGAAGCCGTGCACAAGGCCAAATGGGAGATGAAACCCTTCAGGAATGAAGAAGAAAGACCTATTGGAAGACGTCACACCGAGCCTGTCTTGCAAGGCCAACATCAAAAGAATATAATCATTGTATGCTGGATTGCTCAACACGAGAATTCTCTCTAGAAATCTGAACACGGAATCCTTAGGCTTCACATGCATCAGACCAATCGTTGAATGTGCAGCGCCAGCTTTGAGTCAATATCATGAACCAAAATGACAGTTGAAGAAAGTTCAGAAATATTATATTCCTCATGATGAGAAATATGAGTTATAAGGGAAGTCTGGTGGACTTGACGTCACTGAAAAACAAGGGGGGGGGTAGGGAAGATATGATTACGACATATACAATTCTCAGGAGAATATTTAGGATGTACAAGTACAGATAAATTATGGATGGGGTTGTACATGACCAAACTAACGTACCTTAAGATAATTATGAACCCAAATGAACCACAGATATATTTAAAATATAATGTTCAGTATCACAGTGAAAATTTGAATGTATTGAGAAATGAAGTGATGGAGACAAATTTCACAAAACACCATCAAATGTTGATATGGAAAAAGGCGACAGTTTTATTAGATGTGTTCATCTGTTTAATGAAGTTTAAAGAGACTAGACCAAGGGACAGATACATAACTCATGCAATACCAATTACACACACACACACACACACACACACACACACACACACACACACACACACACACACACACACACACACACACACACACACACACACAGCTAATACTGACACTGTCAGCAGAAGATAAATCCAAAACAAGATCAATTAAAACTCATATCCAGAAAACTGGAAAAGGCGAGCCAATCAAATTACATAAACCAAGTCAGTTGATACCTAAATCATTATGTATGTTTCACTACATATACGCCACACTCCCATCACATGAAAGAGCATATAAGGGCGAGTAAGTAGAGAGAGTCTACATTGAAAATACATGGCTTACCTGAGGCAAAACAGATAGCCATAGCTAAACCCTTACAGAAGGAGAGACTCATCCATACTAATTCACTAATTCAGTCCTGGACTAATTCACCTCTCAAACTAGCCTTTGAAAAATGTGGTGCCACCAAGACTCCTGATTAGACAACGAAGGATACAGAAGGTTACATAACGGTATAGTTTGTAAAATAAATGATTAAGAAAGGATAAAGAAGAATTGACAGAGCAAGGAAAAGAGAAAACAGGAAGTAGGGAGAGAGAAGATGGAGGTAGGGGCAGATGAGAGAAAATGACAGCAGGTGACAGGAATACACACACACTCCTGTCTACCAGCCTCAAAATCAACGATGTGAAAATAATGACACAGCCGAGGAAATATGAGACTATATAGGATACAACAACAGACTGTATGAAATACAGCAAGAGACTGTATGAGATACAACAAGAGACTGTATGAGATACAACAAGAGACTGTATTAGATACAACAAGAGACTGTATGAAATACAACAAGAGACTGTATGAAATACAACAAGAGACTGTATGAAATACAACAAGAGACTGTATGAGATACAACAAAGAGACTGTATGAGATACAACAAGAGACTGTATGAGATACAACAAGAGACTGTATGAGATACAACAAGATACTGTATGAGATACAACAAAGAGACTGTATGAGATACAACAAGATACTGTATGAGATACAACAAGAGACTGTATGAGATACAACAAAGAGACTGTATGAGATACAACAAGATACTGTATGAGATACAACAAGATACTGTATGAGATACAACAAGATACTGTATGAGATACAACAAGATACTGTATGAGATACAACAAAGAGACTGTATGAGATCCAACAAGATACTGTATGAGATACAACAAGATACTGTATGAGATACAACAAGATACTGTATGAGATACAAGAGACTGTAAACAGCAAAAACAGCAAGGAAGACAGTCAGTCAGAGTCACAAGCCCGTGTCAACAGAGAGTAGCTAGACACAACTCCATCACCCTATACTCTTCCCACCATCCCGTCTCCAGCACTTCCTAATAACCATTCCTCCTATAACTCACCATTCGTGTCCTCCAACTTATCTCCCTCTCCCATTTTCTGCAAACAAGACGTTCCCCCCACCCCTCCCATGTACATCTTACCCTCCCACTAACACCCACTACTCCAGTGCCTTAGACCCTCCAAGCTCTCCTCTGCACCTCCTCTCACCATCTTTCCCATCTACACTTTAACTCATCCATTACCCCCCCCCCCCCCCCACCCAGAGGCTGGAAGCTGCCTGTGCAGAGAACACGTTTGGGACAAACATAAACACCTAGTACACAAAGACTGAGAAAAAGTCAAAAGCAAATGAGTTCAAAGAAAGGACGGAAGGGTTCAGATGAAATAGCAACAGTAGAGACTAAAATCGCTGAAATGGTTACCTTGAGGTTACCTTGAGGTGCTTCCGGGGCTTAGCATCCCCGCGGCCCGGTCGTCGACCAGGCCTCCTGGAAAATGGTCACTACAGCAATTTTCTGCGGACAAAAGTACAACAGAAAGGAAGAAGAGACATGAAGCAAAATGGAGGCGGGAGATTGGCCCTGCTGGTCACAAGAGACAGGAGTTTTACAGATCAGTGTTAAGGAGGATATTGGTTATGCTGAGTATGTCTCAGGAATCATTTCAGTGAAAGGAAAGGGTGGAGTTTTGGGGCAGAGGAAAGATGGTAAGATTGTTGGGACGGTGGTAAGGGTGTTAAGGACAGAGGGAAGAGTACTTGGGGAGAAAAGGAAGAGTGTTCTGGCTTAGAAAGTGTTCTTGAAGAACACAAGACGTGAGAACATGAGCCTAGGATGGCCCCACACTCCCCACTAGTTCTGGCCAGGATGAAGGAAATTGAAATTGAAATTGAAATTGAAATTGAAATAAGTTTATTGATGTAAAATACACACAAAGGGATGAGGTAGCTCAAGCTATTCTCACCCCGTTCAGTACATCTTGTTAATACATACATAGACACACATCACAAACAATAAACATATTACCAAACATTTTGAGAGATAAACATATACATTTCCTAGGATGAAGGTGTCAGTGGGAGACACAGAGGAGGTGTGAAGTGCGGGGGAGACACTTCCCAGTGGGCAAACAACACTGCCCTGGAAAAAATAAAGAAAGTGTGTAGAAAGGCCAAGCGAAATCACCGCTGAACGAGTGACAGTGTTAGAGCAGTTGATGTGTAACATATTTCTTTCTCTCCTACGCCTCTGGCTCCTCTTCCTCTTCTCTCCTACTCCTCTGACTCCTGTTTCTCTTCTGTTTCACATGAGTTCGAGCGATTCGGTTCCTCTTCACTCAGTCTTGTCCGTAAAGTTTCCGTTCGTCTGCTTTTCATTCCGGCTAACCAAATCTCTCTTTCTCTCTCTCTGCTCTCCCTTACAACCCTCCTGAATGGCCTCACCCTGCCCTGACACCCTTGTCCCTGGCCTCACTGCTCCCTCACGCCCACACCTCACACTGCCCCCTCACGCCCACACCTCACACTGCACCCTCACCATCGTGCCATAAAACTCCCCAGGTCGGTAAAACTCTTTGGGAAATAGGAACTGAGCCGGGAAGAACCAATCGCAAAATTCATCGAACGTGCAGGACTCTGATAATGGTTTTAAAGACTCTTTTAATGATTCTTTTATATAAGTTAAATGTTTGCGACAGAAGGACCCGATGGTAGTCACATCTTGAAGATGATCGCTGCTCGAATATTGTCACTTGATTAATTTAAGTTTGATTAATAATCGTTTGATCTTTTTTTATTTTCCTCATCAGGAGATTCAAGTGTTGTTCTGAAAAGTTTAGATAAGTCGTCCTAAATTCCTAAATTATTTGTGTGTACATTATTACATTGATCAAGTGGTTAAAGTCAGCGTTTATCTTTATTATCGTGTGTCTGTATTCTTGTATATTACGTATATCTATATTATATGTTTTACGATAAATGTGTGCGGGTATGTTTCGGGATGGATAAGAACAAATAATCGACCATGCTTTGTCTGTGTTAGGTCAAGAACACTTTCCACTGCAATGAACATTTGTATATTTTTCACAGAAATTTGTAGTTTAAATCTGTGATAACATTGACGGAATTCCCCCCCCCTCCCCCCTTGGCCCAACCACTTGGGCTGGACGGTAGAGCGACGGTCTCGCTTCATGCAGGTCGGCGTTCAATCCCCCGACCGTCCAAGTGGTTGGGCACCATTCCTAAACCCCCGTCCCATTCAATATCCTTATCCTGACCCCTTCCAATTGCTATATAGTCTAATGGCTTGGTGCTTTCCCCTGATAATTCCTTCCCTTCCCTTCCCCCTTCCCCCCCTCTCCCTCTGTAACAAAGACAGCTTCTCTCTTCACTCAGGTGTTTTATCAGTATCAACACCTGTAAATCTTCTCATATAATAATTCCATTCCTTTATTGGATATGCAATAATACCCAATAATTATAATGGGTACAGGTGGTCTTAACTCGTCTACATTACTTAGATTTCACCTCCAATTTGTATTCCTTTGTGTTAGAGAATTAGAATTATATTTATGTTCGAGTTCCTCGTTGTTTCAACTCTCATCTCGAGAAAACTTCTCAAAAATTCTTAAATTTCCTCGCTATTATAACAACGCCAAATATCCCCCCACCAGCCAGCCTGGGTTCTTGCATATGGTAAAGCAACCCATCACTTCTCGACTTCTCCATGGCCAAAAGTTTGGCAACGGAGTCTCTACCTGCAAGCTTCGCTACTGGCACTGTGCCAGACTGGCATTATACACTGACGAAACACAGCTTTACAGAGGCTAAGTGCTGCACAAACTTCCAGGGGAGGTAGACTATCCCGGCACAGACAATTATCTTCCCGGTACAGAGAGATATCATCCTGGTATAAACGACTGCGACCAGGGTCTTGGGGAGCATGTTATATACGACATGTTATATGTTGAAACTGCCAGGAGGCTGACAGAGACGCACCAAACTCACCGACTTGATGAACCCTCTGTCCCAATGGAATAAGAAATAAAGTTGAATGCTGCTACAACTCAGACTCAGGAACACTCTGACACATTACGACTCACGCTGTGGAACGATCAGACACACAGCAACTCGGAATATGGAACAATATGTCGCTGCGTCTTAACCTGTGGAACAATCTGAGACATACCATAATACTGTCATTGTACAGCTACAATAATACAGTCATTGAACACTTACAATAGAACCGGGATTATACACTTACAATACTAGAGTCCAAGGAGTCTTTCACTTTTAGTAGTAAGAGACAAGTCAGAATACATTGCTGTATTGATGACAGGTCAGAATACATTGTTGTCTTGAGGACAGGTCAGTATTCATTGTTGTACTTATGGATGGATACAATGAATACAATGTAATAGTAGGAATAGATCTAAATATAAACAATAAAAATACTATAAATATGAAATAGATCTACATACAAATGCTAATACATTTAAATAACAAAATTATTTACATATAAATTTTGAAATTGATTCAAATAAAAATATGAAATAGATCTAAATAAAATATGAAAGATCAGTATGAAAAGTATATAAAATATTTCTAGATGTATTTAAGATTTTATATAAAGAGATTTTTATGTGCTTATTTAAACTCATTTCATATTACATTTTAGATCAATCTCATGATATTATTTAGATATATCTCAGGATTTATATTTAACTATTTTTTATTAGATCTATTTCATATTTGTATTTAGATCTATGTCATATTTGTATTTAGATCTATTTCACATTTGTATTTTGATCTATTTCATATTTGTATTTAGATCTATTGTATACATGGATTTATTTCATATTTGTATTTAGATATATTTCATATTTGTATTTAGATATATTTCATATTTGTATTTAGATCTATTTCACATTTATATTTTGATCTATTTTTATATTTGTATTTAGATATATTTCAAATTAATAGATCAATTTCCAATTTTGTCATATTTACATTTAAAAATGTTATATGAAATAGCAAATATGAAATTAATCTAAATACAAAATATAGTAAAGAACAAACGTACAGTGAGCGACTCATTCTTTGATAAATATTTTTTACAGCCACGATCCCTGACTTACGGAAATAAAAACACCTCGAGTCAGCAAGGCATTTCCTGGATGGCGTCTGTCTGGGCGGTGGGTGTCTTGGTGGTGGGCGGTGGGCGGTGGGTGTCTGGGTGGTGGGTGGCAATTGTTCTTTAACAACTACGGTATTTGTTACAGAAATGTGGTTTGTATATAACAGTTGAAAACACTTCTAATCATCAACACTGTCTAGAATACATGTATAAATATTGCACAATGTTTTTAAGAATTGTTTCTCACGAGATGTCAGGGTTGGGTTGAGTGGAAGGATACATGTCGATCAGGAAAGATTTTCACGGGAAAATCGAGGCTTTGCCACAATAAGAATCAAATAACAAAACCCTTGTGTTTTGGTACCAGAGGCAAATCTAGCTGGATTGAAACACAAAACTTGAGTTTACTATTAAAGTACCCAGAAAATGCTAAAATTTTGGCCAATATATATGTGTTTACATGTATGAAGGACTGCATGTGAAAAATTAATTGTAAAAATGTCACTAACTGAACTAGGGATGGGAATGAAACATTTACATATCTGTGTTAATATATATCTCATTCAACATGTGTAAACATTTAATGTTTACCTCAGAATCTTTTTAACGTGTGTGTTGTTTAGCAGTTGTTTCGTTGATAATATTTAACCTAACACCACGAGACTTTAAATTGTTTTAAAAACTTTTAGTTATCCTTGGTTAATCAATATATTAATTTTGTTTGAGCTATGCTGAGATTTGATGAGTGAGGTATGTTGAGTTACAATGAGAGAAACATGTTGAATGAGCTATGCTGGGTGAGCTACGTCGAATGAGTTATGCTGAGTAACCTATACTGAATGAGCTGTAACGAGTGAGTGATGTAATTGCCAGTACTTGCTTCATTCCCAACTGCAATTATTATAATACGTAATACCAAACATAATTACACCATCAAATGTAATAATGATTTCCGGTTTGTTATAAAAAATTATCATCAAACACGATTTTATCTGTTTATTCTCTTGGCTCAGACTTGGCCATATTCTTGGCCCAGACTTGGCCATTCTCTTGACTCAGACTTGGCCATTCTCTTGACTCAGACTTGGCCATTCTCTTGACCCAGGCTTGGCCATTCTCTTGACTCAGACTTGGCCATTCTCTTGACCCAGACTTGGCCATTCTCTTGACCCAGACTTGGCCATTCTCTTGACCCAGACTTGGCCATTCTCTTGACCCAGACTTGGCCATTCTCTTGACCCAGACTTGGCCATTCTCTTGACCCAGACTTGGCCATTCTCTTGACTCAGACTTGGCCATTCTCTTGACTCAGACTTGGCTATTTTCTTGACTCAGACTTGGCCATTTTCTTGACTCAGACTTAGCCATTCTCTTGACCCAGACTTGGCCATTCTCTTGACCCAGACTTGGCCATTCTCTTGACTCAGACTTGGCCATTCTCTTGACCCAGACTTGGCCATTCTCTTGACTCAGACTTGGCCATACTCTTGACTCAAACTTGGCCATTCTCTTGACCCAGACTTGGCCATTCTCTTGACTCAGACTTGGCTATTTTCTTGACTCAGACTTGGCCATTCTTTTGACCCAGACTTGGCCATTCTCTTGACCCAGACTTGGCCATTCTCTTGACCCAGACTTGGCCATTCTCTTGACTCAGACTTGGCCATTCTCTTGACCCAGACTTGGCCATTCTCTTGACTCAGACTTGGCCATTCTCTTGACATAGACTTGGCCATTCTCTTGGCTCAGACTTTTTTTCTGGCCATACATTCAGGATCGTTGTTCCGAGATCTAAGCAGCCTTCTAGACGACATTTACCCTGTGTTAGTTGCACTGAGTTATAGTAACGTTAATGTCATTTTCGATGTCAGAACTCCGGCAGATGAAAGGTCAATAGTGAAAGTTTGGAATTGGTTCGCATCTTTTTCCATCCTGGGGTATTAGGACGCCTTTTACGCTTTCAATCTTTATAATTGATTGAAGATATCAAACGCTTCTCAACTGAAGCGTTCTATATCTTTTGTGACTGTGAACTATTTATTTTGAGACTGAATTTTGTGAATCTCTTGTAAAATAATACATTGACAAGGTCCTCTTGCATCTTCAATCGTATTTTTAATGTCAGTATTAACTTAGATGAACTTAAACATTTGAGATTTTTGTTTAATCTCTGATAAATTGGT
Source organism: Procambarus clarkii (assembly GCF_040958095.1). Classification (NCBI taxonomy): domain Eukaryota; kingdom Metazoa; phylum Arthropoda; class Malacostraca; order Decapoda; family Cambaridae; genus Procambarus; species Procambarus clarkii. Next base: position 27,860,175 of record NC_091202.1, on the reverse strand, counting down.
TTTAATGACAAAAACTGTCTCCATAGCCCGTGCTACTTTGAACTTTTTGTTCCATAGTAGCTGAATCTTAAACAACAGCAACAACTCCTGTCTCACTCCCGCGCTACATAATATATATATATATATATATATATATATATATATATATATATATATATATATATATATATATATATATATATATATATATATATATGCGAACAAGCCTGAATGGTCCCCAGGACAATATGCAACTCCTGCGCGAGGGTCGGAATAACATCCATCGGGCGAGTAGCTGTTGCGGCCTCCAAATTATGCTCTTTGGCAGGCTCATCGATGCGCTTTGGCCTGCTCTGGGGAACGACGCCCGCCCGCCATATATATATATATATATATATATATATATATATATATATATATATATATATATATATATATATATATATATATATATATGCGAACAAGCCTGAATGGTCCCCAGGACAATATGCAACTCCTGCGCGAGGGTCGGAATAACATCCATCGGGCGAGTAGCTGTTGCGGCCTCCATATTCTGCTCTTTGGCAGGCTCATCGATGCGCTTTGGCCTGCTCTGGGGAACGACGCCCGCCACTGCCCCCCGAATGAGAAGGCAGGAGGCAAACCGGGAGTCCCCCTAATATTTGACAATTAATATATATATTTTCTAAATTAATATATTAATTATAATATATTTATAATTAATATATTTTTAATATATTAATAATTATTAATGAATTAATATATTTTATATATATATATATATATATATATATATATATATATATATATATATATATATATATATATATAGTGTGTGTGTGTACTGTTCATATCCGTCAGGATTGTGGATTAGTGTGGCATTTCCCGAGATGAGCCGAATAAAGCGGTTTTTACTCTCTAGCCTGAATATTCCTCCAGCTTATTTACATAGACAAAAAAGCTCCCCAACTTGAACAGTATAAACAATATTTTGGTTTAAACTAAATTCTACGGGAAATTAAAAAGCTAGCCAAAGGCACACACACACATTTTTTTTCGCAATTTTTCAATCGCTTTCACGTCAAAATATCGTGATTGTCATTTGAATACGTTAATGACATGGATGAATGATTGTAAAATGATACGTTTTAATCTTGTTTGCTCAAACAAACTGGTCGTTGTTTATCTCCAGGTGTGTTTTTCCTCCATTAAAGATACAAGACATAAACTGTGGAAACAAACAGGAACTGTTTTGTTGAACAATGTATTAAATTGTATTAAATGTATTAAATTATTAAATTGAACATTAAATAATATTGACACACAGGTCATGTCTTGCATACCAACCGACTTGGTCTATCTTATCTTGAGGTTATCTTGAGATTACCTCAAGATTTCGGGGCTTAGCGTCCCCGTGGCCCGGTCCTCGACAAGGCCTACTGTTTCTTACACTCCTCCCCCAGGAAGCAGCCCGTTGCAGCTGTCTAACCCCCCAGATACCCATTTACTGCTAGATAACAGTGGCATCAGGGTGAAAGAAACTTTCCCCCATTTGTTTCCGCCTTCACTGTGGATCGAACCCGGAATCTCAGGACTACGAATCCAAAACGCTGTCCACTCAGCTGTCAGGCCCCCCCCTGGTCAAGACCTGAAGGAAACCCGGGCCATCTGTGTGATGTATAAACCCTTCTGACCTTATGTATAACACCTGACCTTTCATTGAATACAATCTGATGATTGTATACAACATGATGAGTGACCATGCATACAGCATAACGATGGCCATTACATACAACCTGACATGGCTTTGTATACTTCCAAACCTTCCAAACCTAACGCTAGTCTCTTTCCACCATTCTAGTTTTCCACACCCATGAGCAAGTTGCCATGCTCAAAGAATGTATATATATATATATATATATATATATATATATATATATATATATATATATATATATATATATATATATATATATATATGTCGTACCTAGTAGCCAGAACGCACTTTTTGGCCTACTATGCAAGGCCCGATTTGCCTAATAAGCCAAGTTTTCCTGAATTAATATATTTTCTCTAATTTTTTTCTTATGAAATGATAAAGCTACCCATTTCATTATGTATGAGGTCAATTTATTTTTATTGGAGTTAAAATTAACGTAGATATATGACCGAACCTAACCAACCCTACCTAACCTATCGTTATAGGTTAGGTTAGGTTATGTAGCCGAAAAAGTTAGGTTAGGTTAGGTTAGGTAGGTTAGGTAGTCGAAAAACAATTAATTCATGAAAACTTGGCTTATTAGGCAAATCGGGCCTTGCATAGTAGGCTGAGAAGTGCGTTCTGGCTACTAGGTACGACATATATATATATATATATATATATATATATATATATATATATATATATATATATATATATATATATATATATATACCCAAGAATATATGTAACGTAATATAACCAAGAATGTATACAGCTATATATAACCAAGAACGTATATACCAATCTAACAAAAAATGTATATAACAATATATACCTAAGAATGTATATAATTAGATATACCCAATAATGTATATAAATAGATATACCCAAGACACACAGCGTTGCTCGCTGTACCCTGAGGGAAGCCACTCGTCTTCAGTAAGAAAAGATTTCCTCCCCACATATTCTACTGAAGGATATTTTAATCTAAACCTGCCTAAAACCAAAGACCTTTTTATATATATAATTTATTATATCACGATTTTCAGCTGTCGAGAAAAGCAGATTAAATAAATATTTCATACATTGAGCCCAATCTCATTCTATATTCTCAATCATACATTACTGAAGGATATTTTAATCTAAACCTGCCTAAAACCAAAGACCTTTTTATATATATAATTTATTATATCACGATTTTCAGCTGTCGAGAAAAGCAGATTAAATAAATATTTCATACATTGAGCCCGTAGCGTTAATTAAGCATAGTCATTGGTCTTAGTGTAGAAACGTGGGATTGATACATAGTGTATTTGTATTTAACGAGGCATACTTCATGTATGCCATGTTAAATATGACTATGCTTGACTGCACATGACTATGCTTATACATGTGTGTGTTAATATGTGTATATGCTTATTCAGGACATAGTGCTCAGAAGATATATTAGCCAGAAGGGAATTGAGTTTTGTTGCAAGATAGAAGTTTTGTGATCAGGTTTTGTACATTTAGTCTGAATATAAGTTCCAAGACCCTGATAGTGTAGATGAGTGAGAGGACTGATTGTGAACCCCAAGACTCTGATAGTGTAGATGAATGAGAAGACTGATAGTGAGCCTCCAAGACCCTGATAGTGTAGATGAGTGAGTTTTGTAAATGTGAATCACCAAAAATTCCTCACTGTGAATCACCACCTCACAGTATTAGACACTGAGGACTGGGAGAGTGCCACTCAAGTGGTACATACCGACCATGCGAGTCTGTCAACAAATAATTCTGGTTTCCCAAAACCAGAAAGAGAAATGAGAACGCATATTATTCAGAGATGAAACAAAATAATACATTTCTCTCAAACAAATCATCGAGGTGATGAATATCAATCTCTGACGCGATGAGGAGAGAGTGGAGATTCAAAGGGAAGACGTTCTCTAGGTGAAGTCGCGTCTCAGGAACTATGAGGTCTCCGGAATATATGCTCCAAGAGGGGAAGGCCCAAACAATGTAAGCAATCGAGCAGAAACGCCTGAAAATATGCATTGCGTCTGTCGCATTTGTTTCCAAACGATCCTCTCCTCCCTCAGTGAGGAAAAATTATAACTGCTTTACAAGTTGTATTAATTGTAATAGGTCAATAGACACCCCCACCCCACCCCCATATATTCCACATCTGTGGAGCCCCATATCTTCTACAGGAAAGAAAAGGAGGCAACCCTCCCCATCAATGTTGGAACGAGGCCCCGCGGGAGCCAGTAAAGGAGGCAGCGTGCATGAGAGGTTATTCTCAGTGTGAATCACCTGGTGAGAAATGTGTTAGAGGCAACGACAAAGCGCCTGAAGCAGCGACACAAGGAAGTGGGCTTCACTTGAGACTCGAACTATATATTTTTTCATTTTTTTTCGGGGGGGCTCAGCATCCCCCCTCTTCCCCCCCCCCTCCCTAGGCTGTAACGCACCATCTTGGAGTTATATATATAAAAAATATATTGGGTCAGAATTTCCCTAGAGCGCTGTTGCGCTGCCATCAGCGTGGTTCAGCAATTTTTGATTATGCAATGATTTTTTTTCTCTCTCTCTCATTTTATCAGGGAATAGTTTATCTCTTGTGAGAAATATCGCTATTTTATTCAACACATCGTATTGTGAAATATTATTTGAATATTTTCCGTATGTATATCGGTTAATTATTTTAACAAAATTGGTTTTAAGCGATATCAATTTTATCATCAGGATAGCGTCATGATTGAGTTGATGAATATATATATATGTAACAATGCAGTCACCAGACCCGCAAAGGGAATCACTGATATCTTGGATCACTGCCCAGATAGCTATCGCAACCATTAAAGCTGAACGAAGTGGTTCGCTATTACCGCAACAGGTGACGATATCAGCAGCTGCGCGCGAAATTGTATAATAAAAAGGATATCCTCTCAAATTCTTTTGTCTCGACTGGCTTCAGTGTCGTTATTCCTGATATCTTGCCTGGAAAGGGAAAGGATAGCTTATGACGCGTGAAGTTTGGCATGTATTCCGTTCCAAGTGACCCAAGTGACCTGCTTCTAGCGGGTCCTCGTTCGATCCCCAGAGGTCCTACTGATTGGCCACCGATCCTTCCCTCCGTGATAATAAAATCATCATAAAATGTATATATATATATATATATATATATATATATATATATATATATATATATATATATATATATTTAACCTAGAAGGGGTACCACCTCTGGTGCAAGTGTAGGGACCCATAGCCTCGGAGAAGAAAATAAAGAGTACTCAGAGAAGGCCTTGTGGATCCTCACTGAACACTTTGATATTTTCTTCTCCTACCACCCCTATTCTTTTGGTATATGTGTGTGTATATATATATATATATATATATATATATATATATATATATATATATATATATATATATATATATATATATATATATACATATATATATATTAAAGTTAGTAATGAAAGAGAAGTTTACTTGGATCCCAAAAACAACGTTGTCAGGCGTTCACAAGCTTAGAGAACCCGAAAACTGAACCCTTTTGAATAGACTGCAGATCTGTGTAATAGATAACAGCTATGTAAGTTTTAACCTGACGTCAAACGTCCTCCTCCAGGATATGGCGGGCGTGTAAAATTGCAGTAACTTTAAACTTTCACTGTAAGTTAGTGAGCAAGGCGGCTGAGTGCACGTTACGACAAAATACTCCAGCGAGGTTACGTTAATCCTTGAGCAGTGTTACCAGCAGGTCGAAAGGTGATGGTGAGTGGTTCCTGCAGGTCGTAAGTGGTGGTGAGTGGTTCCTGCAGGTCGTAATTGGTGGTGAGTGGTTCCTGTAGGTCGTAACGTGGTGGTGAGTGGTTCCTGCAGGTCGTAAGTGGTGGTGAATGGTACCTGTAGGTCGTAACGTGGTGGTGAGTGGTTCCTGTAGGTCGTAAGTGGTGGTGAGTGGTTCCTGCAGGTCGTAACATGACGACAATGAACGTTACCATCCGTTACCATCTGATGATACTGAAACGAGTTGTGAAAACTGGTGAAAAGTTGTGAAAAATGACAACACCAGTGTATTTACACACACACACACACACACACACACACACACACATGAAAAATGACATCGCAAGCAAGGCAAAGACTCAGCCTAAATTGTTGCATAGCCACATTAGGAGAAAAACAACAGTAAAGGAACAGGTTATGAGATTAAGGATAGGGGCGGAAGGATTCACTACAAATGACAAGGAAGTGTGTGAGGAATTGAATAAGAAATTCCAGGAGGTCTTCACCTTAGAACAAGGAGAAATTCCAGAGGTAAGTGAGGGAATAGCTAACCAGGAACCACTGGAAGAGTTTGAGATTACCAGTGGGGAAGTAAGGAAGTGTTTACTAGAGTTGGACGTGACGAAGGCTATAGGCCCAGATGGAATCTCCCCTTGGGTTCTAAAGGAAGGAGCAAGAGAACTGAGCCTACCACTCTCCATAGTGTATAACAAATCACTGGCAACAGGGGAACTGCCAGATATTTGGAAAGCAGCTAACGTAGTCCCGATATACAAGAAAGGGGATAGACAGGAGGCACTGAACTACAGGCCAGTGTCCCTAACCTGCATACCATGCAAGCTGATGGAGAAGATTGTGCGAAAAAAACTAGTGGAGCATCTGGAGCGAAGGAACTTTGTAACACAGCATCAACATGGGTTCAGGGATGGCAGGTCCTGCCTCACAGGGTTACTTGAATTCTACGACCAGGCAACAAAAATAAGGCAAGAAAGAGAAGGGTGGGCAGACTGCATATTTTTGGATTGTCAGAAAGCCTTTGATACAGTGCCACACAAGAGGCTAGTGCGAAAGTTGGAGATGCAGGCTGGAGTGAGAGGGAAGGTACTCCGGTGGATAGAGGAATACCTAAGCAACAGGAGACAACGAGTCTGTGTGAGGGGTGAAGTCTCAGATTGGCGAGACGTCACAAGTGGAGTCCCGCAGGGGTCAGTCCTCGGACCTATACTGTTTCTGGTATATGTAAATGATCTCCCAGAGGGTATAGATTCGTTCCTCTCAATGTTTGCCGACGATGCAAAAATTATGAGGAGGATTGAAACAGAGGATGATAGTAGGAGGCTACAAGATGACCTGGATAGACTGAGTGAATGGTCCAACAAATGGCTGTTGAAGTTCAACCCGAGTAAATGCAAAGTAATGAAACTAGGCAGTGGAAACAGGAGGCCAGGCACAGGATACAGAATAGGAGATGAAGTACTTAATGAAACAGACAGAGAGAAAGATCTAGGAGTTGATATCACACCAAACCTGTCTCCTGAAGCCCACATAAAGAGAATAACGTCTGCGGCATATGCGAGGCTGGCTAACATCAGAACGGCGTTCAGGAACCTGTGTAAGGAATCATTCAGAATCTTGTACACCACATATGTAAGACCAATCCTGGAGTATGCGGCCCCAGCATGGAGCCCGTACCTTGTCAAGCACAAGACGAAGCTGGAAAAAGTCCAAAGGTATGCTACTAGACTAGTCCCAGAACTAAGAGGCATGAGTTATGAGGAAAGGCTGCGGGAAATGCACCTCACGACACTGGAAGACAGAAGAGTAAGGGGAGACATGATCACAACCTACAAAATCCTCAGGGGAATCGACCGGGTAAACAAGGACGAACTTTTCAACACTGGTGGGACGCGAACAAGGGGACACAGGTGGAAGCTGAGTACCCAAATGAGCCACAGAGACGTTAGAAAGAACTTTTTCAGTGTCAGAGTAGTTAGCAAATGGAATGCATTAGGAAGTGATGTGGTGGAGGCTGACTCCATTCACAGTTTCAAATGTAGATATGATAGAGCCCAATAGGCTCAGGAATCTGTACACCAGTTGATTGACGGTTGAGAGGCGGGACCAAAGAGCCAGAGCTCAACCCCCGCAAGCACAATTAGGTGAGTACAATTAGGTGAGTACACACACACACACACACACACACACACACACACACACACACACACACTTTCTCTCTCTCTCTCTCTCTCTCTCTCTCTCTCTCTCTCTCTCTCTCTCTCTCTCTCTCTCTCTCTCTCAGCGTTACAGGGACCTCCCCAGGTAAACGACCTGTTACCAGTGCTGACGACAATGCCTGCAACTCGTAAAATGCTGACCAAGATTTTAACGAGCTCGCTTAATTACACTCATATTTCCAGTTAAACTCAAATCAGGAAAATATTTTTCCTACGTGACCCCTGCACCCATAACCTGCAAATTACACCCAATAAAATTATATATATTCTCTCATAATGAATATATAGCAAAACCATTTATACGGAAAAGGAGAAATTTACTGCCTTGCGTTAATACTCTTTATAAGGAATACCGTTCCCGAGGAAGGGATATAGAGTATATATGAACAGAGTGGTATATCCTCTGATATATAGGGTTATATAGTTGTAATATACATAGTTGCTCTATAGCCATTAATGAAAAGAAAATATTTGACTAAATGCAGTAGATTAAAATATTATCTTCATATGAACACAAATTGCGCCAATATATATCTCTGTTATTATTTTTAGATAATTTTTGAAGGGAAAGAATCTAGTAATTACCAGATGCGGTCATTAGGCCGGCTGCATGACACCACCAGCGAGAGACTAGTGCACTCTAATCACCATTTTGAGTTCTACGGATATCATTCAGGGGCTATTCAATCCTCATTCCAGCCTAAATAGGCAGTTAATTAGACCCAAAATCATAAAATGTTATTGTAAATGTCCTATCCAACAGAATATGAACATTTCATAAAGTAATAGTATTATTTTATTGATATTACATATATTTTAAAGCATACGTTTTCCACTGTTTTTTATTTAAAACTTGAATCAAAATTTACTCACATTCCATCAGCGCCAGATATGACGTGAAGGTCTGTGTGGTGGTATTTTGTTTTGGATAACTCATTGAAACATTTTCGGGAAATTATATATATATATGTATATATATATATATATATATATATATATATATATATATATATATATATATATATATATATATATATATATATATATATATGCAATTGACGATCACAAAACACTGATCATTTTATGCGGAAAATCCACAGAGAAATATGAAAGGAGGTGCACCTCCTTTCATATTTCTCTGTGGATTTTCCGCATATATATATATATATATATATATATATATATATATATATATATATATATATATATATATATATATATATATATATGTCGTACCTAGTAGCCAGAACGCACTTCTCAGCCTACTATACAAGGCCCGATTTGCCTAATAAGCCAAGTTTTCCTGAATTAATATATTTTCTCTAATTTTTTTCTTATGAAATGATAAAGCTACCCATTTCATTACGTATGATGTCAATTTTTTTTTATTGGAGTTGAAATTAACGTAGATATATGACCGAACCTAACCAACCCTACCTAACCTAACCTAACCTATGTTTATAGGTTAGGTTAGGTTAGGTAGCCGAAAAAGTTAGGTTAGGTTAGGTTAGGTAGGTTAGGTAGTCGAAAAATAATTAATTCATGAAAACTTGGCTTATTAGGCAAATTCGGCCTTGCATAGTAGGCTGATAAGTGCGTTCTGGCAACTAGGTACGACATATATATATATATATATATATATATATATATATATATATATATATATATATATATATATATATATATACATATATATATATATATATATATATATATAGCTGTTAAAATTTCAGCAAGAATTATGCTTCTGACATACTTCTAGGGCTAACTTTGGTCACGAAATATGTTCTTTTAAAGAGATGTCTTTCAAGCCAAGTCTAATATGTTGGTTATATTTTTGTTTCAAGGTTTGATCAGTCAGAGACACTCTCTTTCTTTCTCTCTCTCTCTCTCTCTCTCTCTCTCTCTCTCTCTCTCTCTCTCTCTCTCTCTCTCTCTCTCTCTCTTAGAACATATACACCAAGACTTCTTGCCATTAGTAATACAGCTTTTAATCAACTCGAACAGCTTATTTATGTCCTCTGGTCAATGCATGGAACAGGCTTTGAGAGTCGTCTGCCTTAGGGAATATAGCCATTACCAACAAGTAGAACCAGCTTTGATACTACATCTCATACCAGCATGAAAAGGAAACCGCACGCTTAAGGGATTGGTTGAATTTTTCAGCTAAAAGTGTGTTTAGAAATTATCGTTTGTGAACAGAAAATATTTCACAAAAGCGAATTAATTGGGTTTACTGTAAGAACAGTCAATCTTGCTTAATATTGTGGGAGTTTCTGAAGAAATCATTGAGTGAAAATACTCGAAAATACAGCATATTTAAGAGTAAACCTCAAAATAATTGGTAATGTTTCACTCTGTTCAGATCTTAAGATTCGTCGTATTGAGTTTAAGTAAATTATATCGTATTTTTCGACTGTTCAACTCATCTGGGGGGATTTCTGCAAATGACATAATAGATAAATCAGGATTATCAATAGCTGTATAGAGCAATAACTAAATGCAATGTTTAGTATGATCAATCATCATTGTGGCGATTCTACTACACTCAAAAGCTTGGTCTTGCAAGAACGAACACTTGCAAATGCATAGAATGCAGCGAGGGAGTAATGTAATGCGGGGAAAAGTTAGGAACAGGGTAAATCAATTTGCATTTTCAAGTGAGATATCTTTCTTTGGTCGATGTCTTCTTCAGACTCTCCCTCTGTGTGTGGGTCTGTCCACGTCTACCTGTCTATCCGTCTACCTGTCGCTCTATCGATGTGTACATTTGACTGTCTATGTTTACCTTTCTGTCAGTGTGTTCGTGCGCCTGTCTATATCTCTTTTTATATATATTTGTATTCGTCTGTACAACAGTCTGTTTATCTCTGCATATATCTTCATCACGTGCCAAACACCCATTCTGGTATCAGCTGCCAGAATGTGACAATTCTCTGAACTATAATGCCAATTCTGGACTTAAACGCTTCCTAGAATGTTGTAACAGAACCCATGGGCACCACACTAGAAACAAATACCTATTCGATATTCCAAGAAATATACGTAAGAGTTTTTGACTGAGAGTTGGATTTTCTGAGCCTTCAAACTTGCACATTCTAGTGCATGTGTCTTTAACCCATCCAGCTTGCACTCGTTCCTGTACTCAGGTGAGCTGACCTGAGCCTCCACCGTCACTACACCAGAGAACAGCTATTGCCTTGGCTCATAAAGCAGGTTTAACTGCGCGATATATTGGCCTGGCCTATCGTATCTCATCAGCGTGTTTTAACAACTTGAACTCATTTTGAATTTGTTGAACGGAGAGGGTATGGTGCCGATATCAAAGGCCATCTTATTCGAGGAATCTACGGAGTATGGTCATATATAAACATGGATATCTATATATCTCCTGTGTATTTGTCCGATTTGATGGGTGACGAAGGAGCCGTTATCGTCCAGGATAGCAGTCTGGTATTTTATGACCAGGTAAGGCAGCCACATAATGCTTCAGACTTAACTTTAGTGCGGCTCTAGAGGCTTATTATGAGACTTGCAGGGGGCGTTATCCCCCAAGCCTTCTGGGGGGTATCGAACGGTGGCTCCATTTTAAGTTATCATCTGCGCAACTGAAGTACACCTGTCATTGAAATGTTCTCCGTATTTAGAGTTTCCTTTGTGTATATTATCTTCGAGTTGACGCAAAGGAGTTGGTCAGAATCAAGGTGTTAGCTCTTGGACCCTGCCTGTTTAATCGTTGGGTTGTTTAAACCCGGGCGCTTTGGATTACGACTCCCGACGCTATTTGTGAGTATGTGTAACGTGTTTGTTTATTTGTGTAGTTAATTGGATTAGATTGTGTGAGTTTTTGTGCATGTGTTAGACGGATTCAGTGTGAGCGATTGAGGGTGAATGTGAGTGTGAAAATGAGCGCGAAAGTGGGGTTTGTGACTGGGTATCTGATTGAGTGTATGGCTGAGTGATTGGGTAATTGTGTGAGTGAGGGAATGAGTTAGTGAATGTCTAAGTTTGATTGAAATACTGTTTCAACGAGTACGATAATGGTGTGTATGTGTGTCTGTGTGTGTGAGTGTGTGAGTGAGTGAGTGAGTGAGAAAGAGGGGGTAGGGCAGGGAATATTAGCCAAGGCTCTTGATTTCTCACTCAAGAGCTCTTTCAATCAATGACAAAGCACTCACCACATAATAACTGCCTCATTAACGACATTAATGAGGCAGAATGTTTGATAGCAAACTGTAATAAATCTACATGTGAGAGAGTTTCAGAAAATATTGGTTATTTATTTCGGTAATAAATAACATCCTTCATTTATACATTTGGTCGTATTTCCACGTGTTTTATACACAATATTATACAATTAGTCGAAGTGCAAAACTATGCAATTACAAAGTGTCAACGTTATCATTACTTACGTTCAATATATTTGGTAATTTTGGGGGAAAATTTCTATTTCATGTCCTAAAAAAATGTTTTTTTACTTAAATGTTCAGTGATAATTTTATATATATATCTTTATATATATATATATATATATATATATATATATATATATATATATATATATATATATATATATATATATATATCTTCCATTATTAATATTAAATTATATTACGATGGTTTTAACTTAATTTGTATTAATTATTTTAATTATTTTAATTTTAATGTATTTATTTTGAAGTGGCAAATAAAAACTGCCCCTTTTTCAAATAATATGGGATTTTATTGTATTTGAATGAAAGTAAAGTTACATTACATGACTAATATTGTGTGCCATTTTGTCATTTGAAAAATCATTTACGAAATATTTGAATTATTGAATTAATGGCATGCTTTGGTCCCTAGCCAGTTGCTGAAACAGGTTCCATGATTTATATTTTGTTCATGTTCATATATACACGGAACGTTGAAATTGCTGTAATCATTCAATAGATCATCATTAATGATAGCCATATCCCGGGATATGTGCCCCTGCTCATCTGTGATTGTACACTGTGAGTCTAATTTAGTCTTGACTGATTAGTAGTAGTAGGGAGGAAGAGCCAGCGGCCCTTTTTTTTTTTGGAGAGAGGACCCCTGTGGACTGTAAGAGCCAGCGGCCCTTTTTTTTCTGGGGGAAAAAAGGGCCTGTGGATCTTCGGGGTTTTCAGGTGAATTTGGGGAGTTACAGATTTGGAATTAGGGAATTCTTATAATGAAAAATAATGTCATACTAGTTTGCTAAAGTTCTTATAAGAAAAATAATTTCCGAGACTTAGAAGTTTGTTAAGGCCTTATGGGAGAAATTCAAATAACGTATGTAGCTCTTTAGGGCTTCCAGGAGAACTCTACGGACATGTTTTACATGTTTTCAACTTACAAAATCGTCTATGTAAGCCTTAGTTATTCATATAAATTTAGAAAATCACCTGTGTAAGTCATTGTTTTCAGGGTTTCGTACATCACACCCCCCTCCCTCCCCCCTTACCTCGCAATCTGTCGCGTCACCTTTATTTACTTTACGCCCTGACAGCCAGACGGCTCTTATCATATCTTATCTCCATAATATCTCTACCGTCCCTCCTCTCTCTCTCTCTCCTCCTCCTATTTCCTTACAACTATTTTCAGAGTTTCAAATAATCATAGAAGTTTATTTATATGTTTATGACCGAATTTGTAAAAGGACCATTTTCAGAGAATATTGTCTTAGATGTTTTGTTAAGGAAAACAGACCACTTATCCATAACATTTAGTTTTATATCCATTTACGGCTATTTCACCTGTAAAGACCAAAATTGAACAGAGCCCAGTTTTAAGCTCATATTTCATCAGAGACCAGTTTATACCGAAATTCGCCAGAGCCTACTTTGAGAGCAAAATTAGTCAGAGACAGTTTTAAGCTCATATTTCATCAGAGTCCAGTTTATGCTCAAATTCGCCAGAGTCTACTTTGAGATCAAAATTAGTCAGAGACAGTTTTAGCTCATATTTCATCAGAGACCATTTTATACCTAAAAATGAACAGAGTCCACTTTGTCAGCAAAATTAGTCAGAGACAGTATTTAGCTCATATTTCATCAGAGTCCAGTTTATGCTCAAATTCGCCAGAGTCCACTTTGTCAGCAAAATTAGTCAGAGACAGTACTTAGCTCATATTTCATCAGAGACCATTTTATACCTAAAAATGAACAGAGTCTACTTTGAGAGCAAAATTAGTCAGAGGCAGTATTCAGCTCATATTTCATCAGAGTCCAATTATCAACAGAAATTCGCCAGAGTCTACTTTGAGAGCAAATTTCATCAGTGTCCTGTAATCTGTTAAAACTTGTCAGAGATCATTTTATACCCAATTTTCGGCAGAGTCCAGTTTATGCTCAAATTCGCCAGAGCCTACTTTGAGAGCAAAATTAGTCAGAGACAGTTTTAAGCTCATATTTCATCAGAGTCCAGTTTATGCTCAAATTCGCCAGAGTCTACTTTAATAGCAAAATTCATCAGAGTCCAGTTCTTGATCGAAATTCATCAGAGTCCAGTTTTCTAGCAATTTTCATCAGAGTCCAGTTTATGCTCAAATTCGCCAGAGTCTACTTTGAGAGCAAAATTCGTCAGAGTCAGTATTTAGCTCATATTTCATCAGAGTCCAATTAAAGGCCCAAATTTGACAGAGACCACATTTTCGCTACTAACAGTCCAATCCCCCCGAAATTTTAAACAGTCATATTTCAGACGTAGTAAATAAGATGAAGTCAGTTACAGAGCTCCAGCTCTTGTCCCCCTGTATTTGCATATTTTCTCTATATTCAGCTGTGTTCTTCACATTTTTTCCATGTTTTCTGTGTTCATTCCATGTTCTATAAATGTTCACAGCAAGCTCAGTTCAAATTTTTTCTGCCATTTTCCCCATATGTTCACTATGTTCTTTGTCATATTTTCATGTGCATCATATGTTCTCTGTATAACTTTTTATACTCAATATTCATGTTCTCAATGTTCTTAGCATGTTCTTCTCACGTTCAGTGTTCATTCTTTGTATTCCCCATGTTCCTTATCATGTCTTCATAATCTCTATAAGTTCATATTCCCTGCTTGTTCACTCTATTCAACAACTTTTCTTACATGTTTTCTGTGTTCACCGTATGTTCACTGTGTTCATTCCCTTACTTAACCTCAATTTTTTTATGTTCTTTGTTTCTTCCATTCACTAACTAGTTCTTTGTCAAATATTAGCATCAGCAATACAGTTTCCTCAACAATTTTAGTCACCAAGTTTTTATTTGCAAAAACTATGTCAAAGTAATTCTCGTAGTCAACTTAATAGTTCTACCAGCCATGTTCTTAAACAAATCTACACTTTATTCAGTTCCAAATTTACAAAGACAAACCTTTCTTGTAACTTCTTAACTAAAAATCTTTCGCCAATCAACTGAAACATAGTCACTTTCGTCATTTCTCAACTAAACTTATTATCCAGTCAACTAAAAATTGTCAAAGGAATCTTTCCAACACTGTTCATAACTAAACTTATTCCCTAGTCATCAGAAAATAACCGTGTTCTTCATGTTTCATTGTCATTTCATAACTAAAATTATCCATCAATCAACAGAAAAAGTCATATTCATCATTTCGTAACAGCCATTATGTTTTCGTCAAGAAAGAAAATATAGTCAAACATATCTATCATCGTCGTTCTTAACTGACATTTATACTTTTGGAGCACTAAAAAATAGTCAAATGTAACTTTTTCAACACTTTCGTAACTAAAATTATATGTCGCTAAGTAAGAAAAATTGTCAAAGGAATCTTTCCAGCACTGTTCTTAACTAAACTTATTCCCCAGTCATCAGAAAATAACCGTGTTCTTCATGTTTCCTTTTCATTTCATAACTAAAATTATCGGCCAATCATCAGAAAAAGTCATGTTCATCATGTTTTGGCTTTTGCTCAACTAAAAGTAATCATCGGTCAACTAAAAATAGTTAGTTCATCATGTTTCCTTGTCATTTCTTAACTGAAATATCACTTCTCTCATCTGAAATAGTCATGTGTAGCCTCTTTCCAACACTGTTCTTAACTAAAGTAGCCTTTCACTTCGCTAAAATAGTCATATTCATCGTTGTTCCTAACTAAAATATATGTCGTTAAGTAAGAAATATAGTCAAAACACTCTTCCAGACATCAAGGACTCACTCTCGTTCATCAAAGTTGTTTCAAAGACATCAAAGTTATTCAAAGAGCTAACAAAAGTTATTCTCAGAGTCACCTTCGTTCTTCAGAGAAACTTTCCAAAACATCTTTATTCATCAAAGTTATTCTCAGAGGCATAAAAGTCATTCTCAGAGCTATCAAACTTGTTCTCAAAGTCATCAAACTTATTCACAGAGCTATCAAAGTTAATCTCAGAGTTATCCAAAGATATTCTCATGTCCACAAAAGTTATTCCAAGAGACGTCAAAGTTGTTTCAAAGACATCAAAGTTAATCTCAGAGTTATCCAAAGACATTCTCAGAGACATCTAAAGTTATTCTCTAAGACATCAAAGTTGTTCTAAGAGTTATCAAAAGTTATTCTCAGTCATGATATGTTATTCTCTAACTCACTTCCATTCATCAAAGACATTCTCTAAGTCCTGAAAGTTATTCTCTAAGACAACAAAGTCTTTCTCAGAGCTACCAAAGATGTTCTCTAAATCATAAAAGTTAATCTCTAAGTTACCTTCGTTCGTCAGAGAAACTTTCCAAAACATCTTTGTTCATCAAACTTGTTTTCAAAGTCATCAAAAGTTAATCTAAGACATCTTTTTTCATCAAAGTTATTTTCAGAGACATCTAAAGTTATTATGTAAGACATAAAAGTTATTCTCAGAGTCATCAAATGTTATTCTCGAAGTCATCAAAGATATTTTCAGACACATCTAAAGTTAATTTCTATGTTATAAAAGTTATTCTCAGAGCCATCTAAAGTTAATCTTGGTCATCAAAGTTGTTCTCTAAACATCAATGTTGTTCTCGAAGACATCAAAGATGTTCTCAAAATCATAAAAGTTATTCCCAGAGCTATCAAAGTTATTCTCAAAGTTATCAAAGTTATTCAAAGAGCTAGCAAAGTTATTCTCTAAGTAACCTTTCGTTCATCAGAGAAGCTTTCTAAGACATCTTCGTTCATCAATGTTGATCTCTAAGTCACCTTGGTTCATCATCAAAGAAACTCTCCTTCTTCCATCAAGTTATACTTTAAGACAACATTGTTGTTCTCTAAGACATCTTCAGGCATAAAATTTCTCTCCAAAATGTAACTAGTTCAGCTTTTCATATCAAACTTACACTTCTGTTAAATATATTTTCTTAGACATTTTACCTTTTAAACTGTTCTCTGAACTACACTGTTCAAACCTACGTAACCTATCCTCTCCACCCAATGTTACTTAGTTAACGTAACGTTCCTAAACCTAACTTTACCTATCCTAACATAACTTACCTTACCTTACCTATCTTACCTGACTTTACCTATCTTACCTAACTTAACGTGCATAACCTAACTTTACCTATGTTACCTTACCTTACCTATCTTACCTAACCTAACCTAACTTTACCTATGTTACCTTACCTTACCTACCTTTCCTAACTTAACCTGCTTAACCTATCTTACCTATCTTACCTAACTTTACCTATCTTACCTAACTTAACTTTCATAACCTAACTTTACCTATCCTAACATAACTTACCTTACCTTCCCTATCTTACCTAACTTTACCTATCCTAACATAACTTACCTTACCTATCATACCTAACTTAACCTAACTTTACCTATCCTAACTTAACTTACCTAACTTATTCTGCTTAACCTAACTTACCTACATTACCTAACTTAACCTGCTTAACCTAACTTATTTAACTTATCTTACCTATCCTAACCTAACTTGCTTTACCTAACTTAATCTTACATTCCCAAACTGATGTATCCTAACTTAATCTTACATTCCCAAACTGATGTATCCTAACTTATCTAGTCAAACCAGACATGATCTAACTTACATAAGTATTCCTTCTTGTCTTTGTGTTTCGTCAATCATTGTCTCATATTCATTTACTCATTTCTTTAGTTAATTTCTCAAATGGTCACTTATGGATTTCAAGTGCTATTTGTTAGAGATTGGATATTTAAGCATTTCAAAGAATTATAATTTCTCAAATGGTCACTTATGCATTTCAAGTGCTATTTGTTAGAGATTGGATATTTAAGCATTTCAAAGAATTTTTTGTTATATGAGTATTTACTCATTTCAAGGGATAATTTCTCAAATGGACGTTTTTGCATTTCAAGTGTTATTTGTTTAAGATTGGGTGTTTAACCATTTCAAAGGTTTTTGTTATATATGGGAACTTACTCGTTTCAAGGGCCAATTTCTCAAATGGTCATTTTTGCAGATCAAGGGTTATTTGTTAAAGTTCATCAAGTTGCTCATAAGTTGTATTTATTATGTTTGTTATCATTTATTCTTATTCCCCAACCCCTTAACCTAACCTCTTGTAATCTTAGTGTATTTGGTAGGTTCTATCATATGTTCTTATTCCCCAACCCCTTAACCTAACCTCTTGTAATCTTAGTGTATTTGGTAGGTTCTATCATATGTTCTTATTCCCCAACCCTTTAACCTAACCTTTCAGATGTAGTTTATGGTGTTTTTGACGTATTTTGTTGAATATATTATCCTTTTCCTAACCTTTCAGATGTAGTTTTGTTTCTCCTTTGTATATTTTTACCCAAACCTTCTTTCCTTCTTTTACTTTGATTTCACATATAAGTTCATTCTTTATCTTAGTAATAATAGAATTACAATAGTAAAGAATCAGATCTACTAAGACTTGAAATTGAGAAACAAGAGCTCAAGGGAGTGAGAGCATGAAAGAAGAGCAAGGAGTAAGAGAGAGGGGGCGGAAGAAAATGGGACCAAAGAAGAGAGAATGAGAGAGAGAGTGTGGGCATGGGGGAACTAAGACTTGAATTTGAGAAAAAGAAAAACTAAGTGAATGAGAGTGAGGGTGTGAGAATGGGAGCATTAAGACTTGAATTTGAGAAACAAGAGAGCAAGTGAGTGAGAGCATGAAAAGAGGAGAAAAGAGTAAGAGAGAGGGGGAGGAAGAGCATGTGAGCACTAAGACTTGAATTTGAGAAAAAGAAAAACTAAGTGAATGAGAGTGAGGGTGTGAGAATGGGAGCATTAAGACTTGAATTTGAGAAGGACGAGAGCATTTGAGCAAATGAGTGAGAGAGAGGGGGAGGAAGAGAAAGAATAAGGGAGAGAGATAGAAAAGGAGGGTTAGAAGGAGTAGGAGAATCAAAGTAAAGAAGGAAAGAAGGTTTGGGTAAAAAGGTTAGGAAAAGGATAATATATTCAACAAACTACATCTGAAAGGTTAGGTTAAAGGGTTGGGGAATAAGAACATAAGATAGAACCTACTAAATACACTAAGATTACAAGAGGTTAGGTTAAGGGGTTGGGGAATAAGAACATATGATAACAAACATAATAAATACAACTTATGGGCAACTTGATGAACTTTAACAAATAACCCTTGATCTGCAAAAATGACCATTTGAGAAAATAGCCCTTGAAACGAGTAAGTTCCCATATATAACAAAAATCCTTTGAGATGGTTAAATACCCAATCTTAAACAAATAACACTTGATCTGCAAAAATGACCTTTTGAGAAATTAGCCCTTGAAACGAGTAAATGCCCATATATAACAAAAATTCTTTGAAATGCTTAAATATTCAATCTCTAACAAATAGCACTTGAAATGCAAAAACGTCCATTTGAGAAATTATAATTCTTTGAAATGCTTAAATATCCAATCTCTAACAAATAGCACTTGAAATGCATAAGTGACCATTTGAGAAATTAACTAATGAAATGAGTAAATGAATATGAGACAATGATTGACGAAACACAAAGACAAGAAGGAATACTTAAGTTAGATCATGTCTGGTTTGACTAGATAAGTTAGGATACATCAGTTTGGGAATGTAAGATTAAGTTAGGTAAAAGCAAGTTGGGTTACGTTAGGATATGTAAGATAAGTTATATAAGTTAGGTAAGGTAAGGTAAGTTAGGTTAAGCAGGTTAAGTTAAGTTAGGTAATGTAGGTAAGTTAGGTAAGATAGGTAAAGTTAGGAAGGGTAGGTAAGGTAAGGTAACATAGGTAAAGTTAGGTAAGATAGGTAAAGTTAGGTAAGATAGGTAAGATAGGTTAAGCAGGTTAAGTTAGGAAAGGTAGGTAAGGTAAGGTAACATAGGTAAAGTTAGGTTATGCAGGTTAAGTTAGGTAAGATAGGTAAAGTCAGGTAAGATAGGTAAGGTATGGTAAGGTAATATAGGTAAAGTTAGGTAAGATAGGTAAAGTAAGGTAAGTTATGTTAGGATAGGTAAAGTTAGGTAAGATAGGTAAGGTAAGGTAAGTTATGTTAGGATAGGTAAAGTTAGGTTTAGGAACGTTACGTTAACTAAGTAACATTGGGTGGAGAGGATAGGTTACGTAGGTTTGAACAGTGTAGTTCAGAGAACAGTTTAAAGGTAAAATGTCTAAGAAAATATATTTAACAGAAGCGTAAGTTTGATATGAAAAGCTGAACTAGTTACATTTGGAGAGAAATTTTATGACTGAAGATGTCTTAGAGAACAACAATGTTGTCTTAAAGTATAACTTGATGGAAGAAGGAGAGTTTCTTTGATGAACCAAGGTGACTTAGAGATCAACATTGATGAACGAAGATGTCTTAGAAAGCTTCTCTGATGAACGAAAGGTTACTTAGAGAATAACTTTTGTTAGCTCTTTGAATAACTTTGATGACTTTGAGAAAGACTTTGATAGCTCTGGGATTAACTTTTATGATTTTGAGAACATCTTTGATGTCTTGGAGAACAACATTGATGTTTAGAGAACAACTTTGATGGCCAAGATTATCTTTAGATGTCTCTGAGAATAACTTTTATAACATAGAAATTAACTTTAGATGTCTCTGAAAATATCTTTGATGACATCGAGAATAACATTTGATGACTCTGAGAATAACTTTGATGAAAAAAGATGTCTTAGATTAACTTTTGATGACTTTGAAAACGAGTTTGATGAACGAAGATGTTTTGGAAAGTTTCTCTGAAGAACGAAGGTGACTCTGAGAATAACTTTTATGTCTTAGAGAACATCTTTGATGTCTTAGAGAACAAGATTGATGTCTTAGAGAACAACTTGGATGAACAAAGATGTCTTAGAAAGCTTCTCTGATGAACGAAAAGATACTTAGAGAATAACTTTGACGACTGTATTTAACTTTTTGATGGCTCTGAGGACAGTTTTTGTTGAACGAGGATGTCTCGGAAGGCTTCTTTGAATAACAAAGGTGACTCTGAG
Source organism: Procambarus clarkii (assembly GCF_040958095.1). Taxonomy (NCBI): domain Eukaryota; kingdom Metazoa; phylum Arthropoda; class Malacostraca; order Decapoda; family Cambaridae; genus Procambarus; species Procambarus clarkii. The sequence goes on along the minus strand of NC_091202.1, from coordinate 27,839,090 downwards.
AATAACTTTGATGACTCTGAGAAAGACTTTGCTGTCTTAAAGAATAACTTTAGATGTCTCTGAGAATAACTTTTAAGAACGAAGATGTCTTTGAAACAACTTTGACGTCTCTTGGAATAACTTTTGTGGACATTAGAATATCTTTGATGTCTTGGAGAACAACATTGATGTTTAGAGAACAACTTTGATGACCAAGATTAACTTTAGATGTCTCTGAGAATAACTTTATAACATAGAAATTAACTTTAGATGTCTCTGAAAATAACTTTGATGACCAAGATTAACTTTAGATGTCTCTGAGAATAACTTTATAACATAGAAATTAACTTTAGATGTCTCTGAAAATAACTTTGATGACCAAGATTAACTTTAGATGTCTCTGAGAATAACTTTATAACATAGAAATTAACTTTAGATGTCTCTGAAAATAACTTTGATGACTTCGAGAATACCATTTGATGACTCTGAGAACAAGTTTGATAGCTCTGAGAATAACTTTAGATGTCTCTGAAAATAACTTTGATGAACGAGAGTGAGTTAGAGATTACCTTTGCTAACTCTGAGATCAACTTTGATGAACAAAAGAGAGTTAGAGATTACATTTGATAACTCTAAGATTAACTTTAGATGTCTCTGAGACAAACTTTTATAACATAGAAATTAACTTTAATGACCAAAGTGAGTTAGAGAATACCTTTTGATGACTCCGAGAATAATTTTGATAGCTCTGAGAATGACTTTTGTTGTCTTGGAATAACTTTTGATTGTGCTGAGAATAACTTTGAGGGCTTAGAGATTGTCTTTGATGAATGGAAGAGTCCCATTGAAGTCTTTGATGTCTCGAAGGATGTCTTAGAGTGTAACTTTGGTGTCTTTGAGTAAGTCCTTGATGTATTGAAGAGCGTCTTTGATTTATCGAAGAGTAACTTTGGTGTAACGGAGAGCACCTTTGACTATTTTTTTTTCGTACTTGACGACATATAATTTTTACGAAAGTGCTGAAAAAGTTACATTTGACTATTTTAGTGCTCCACAAAGTATAAATGTCAGTTAAGAACGACGATGATAGATATCTTTGACTATATTTTCTGACTTGACGATGGATAAAGTTAGTTATGAACAGTGCTGAAAAGATTCCTTTGACAATTTTTAGCTAAGCGAAAGGCTGTTTTAGTTAAGAACAGTGTTGGAAAGAGACTACATATTACTATTTTCAGATGAGAGAAGTGATATTTTAGTTAAGAAATTACAAGGAAACATGATGAAGTAACTATTTTTAGTTGACTGATGAATACTTTAGTTAAGGAAAAGCTTAAACATGATGAACATGACTTTTTCTGATGATTGGCAGATAATTTTAGTTAAGAAATGACAATGAAACATGATGAACACGGTTATTTTTCTGATGAATGGGGAATATGTTTAGTTAAGAAATGACAATGAAACATGAAGAACACTGTTATTTTCTGATGACTGGGGAATAAGTTTAGTTAAGAAATGATTAAAGTTATTATTTTTAGTTGATTGACGATGGATAAAAGCTAGTTATGAACAGTTTTGGAAAGTTTCCTTTGACAATTTTTTCTTGATGAAACATAGCGACTGTTAAGAAAGTGCTGAAAGAAGTTTCCTTTGACAATTTTTAGCTAAGAGAAAGGTTGTTTTAGTTAAGAACAGTGTTGAACGAGGCTATTTCTGACTATTTTTAGTTGACTGGATAATAAGTTTAGTTGAGAAATGACGAAAGTGACTATGTTTTAGTTGATTGGCGAAAGATTTTTTTAGTTAAGGAACGTTAGATAACATGTAAGGGGGAAAACCCAGAGAACATATGGGGAACATGGCAAAGAACACATGTAAGAAAAGTTGATGAATACAGTGAACATGCTGGGAATATGAACTTACAGAGAACATGAAAACATGATAAGGAGAATAGGGAATACAAAGAATGAACAATGGACTTGTGAAGAACATGGAGAATATGACAAAGAATGTAGAAAACATGTAAGTGAAGGTGAAAAACGAAGTGATCTTGTGAGGAACATGAACTTGTAGAGGAACATGAATATTGACAAAGAACACAAAATATGGAAGTTAGCATGAATATTGAGTATAAAAGTTGTAAAGAGAACATGTGATGAACATGAAAACATAGAAAATATGACTAGAATTTGTAGAGAAAGTAATGAGACTAAGAGAAAGATTACAGAAAAAAATGGAGATACATGTGAAAATATGAACTGAATGGGACTGTGAACATTTGAAGAACATGGAGTGAACACAGAAAACATGGACAAAATGTGAAGAACACAGCTGAATATAGAGAAAATATGCAAATACAGTAAGATTATTGAAGGTTTTGATACGTTGGGGATTGATATGTTGGGGATGAGAAGGGTAAAGTAATTACTCTGATAAACAGATAGGTTGGAGACGGACTTGATCGAATATATTTATGTCTGATGATCTATGGCTGAGGGAATGGAGCTTTGCTAATGTCCTGATTAATTTTACTATGTTAGAACATAAGGTGATCTTAAATCTTAGGATGATTTAGTTGGAAATAAAGAACTTGTACAAATGAACTAAGCTGGGGCACAAGAGTTGAAACTTGATAACTGAACTGGTTTTTATTTACTATGTCTGAAAATGTAGTTGGGTGTTTAAATCTCAGGGGGATTTGGATTGATAGTAATGAATTTACAAAAGTGAGCTTGGACAAAGGACAAGAGCTAGAGTTTTATAATTGTTTACTTCATATTTACTATGTCTGAAATACAGAGGGTAAAAAATTTCGGGGAAATTGATGGGTTAAAGACTTGAGGGTGGAAGAGGGCGGGGGACGAGAGCTGGAGCTCAGTAACTGACTTGATCTTATTTACTAACTTTGAAGTATGTCTGCTTTTAATTTTAGGGAAATTGATGGGTTATTTACAAAGATACGAAAGAGAATTAAGGCGGGGACGAGAGCTGGAGCTCGATAACTGACTTGATTTTATTTACGGTGTCTGAAATACAGAGGGTAACAATTTAAGGGAAATTGATGGTTTATTTACAAAGATACGAAAGAGAACTAAGGCGGAGGACAAGAGCTGGAGCTTGGTAACTGTTTTGATCTTATTTATGGTGTCTGAAATACAGAGGCTAAAAATCTCAGGGAATTTGGACTGTTACTAATGATTTTGTACAAATGAACTAAGCTGGGGACAAGAGCTAGAGTTTGATAATTGTTTGCATTTACTAAACTATGTCTGAAATACAGAGGGTAGAAATTTCAGGGAAATTGGACTGATACTAACGAAGATACGAGAGAGAGCTAAGGCGGAGGACAAGAGCTGGAGCTTGGTAACTAACATGATTTATTTGTGTAAAACTGACTTGCTTAATGAAAAGGAGCAAACATACTGACTTGCTTAATGAAAAGGAGCAAACATACGATGTTGGAAAATAGTTGAACTGAATGAAAGGAGAGAGAGAGAGAGAGAGAGGAGGGACGGTCCAGATATTATGGATAAGATAAGATAAGATTAAGAGCCGACTGACTGGCTGGGCGCAAAGTAAATAAAGGTGATGCGACAGATTGCGAGGTAAGGGGGGGGGAGGGAGGGGGGTGTGATGTACGAAACCCTGAAAACAATGACTTACACAGGTGATTTTCTAAATTTATATGAATAACTAAGGCTTACATAGACGATTTTGTAAGTTGAAAACATGTAAAATATGTCCGTAGAGTTCTCCTGGAAGCCCTAAAGTGCTACACATGTTATTTGAATTTCTCCCATAAGGCTTTAACAAACTTCTAAGTCTCGGAAATTATTTTTCTTATAAGAACTTTAGCAAACTCGTATGACATTATTTTTCATTATAAGAATTCCCTAATTCTAAATCTGTGACTCCCCAAATTCGCCTGAAAACCCTTGGGGCGCACAGGGGATTTTCTAAATTTACCTGAAACCCTTGGGGCGCACAGGTACCTTTTTTCCCAGAAAAAAAAATTCGTCTGTGTGGCGCCAACCCTACTACTATTAGTAAGCTTGTAGCACGGCCTTGATAATCCTCCTGAGACTGATAGGTCCTAAATACACCATCATTAATAAGAACAATTATCTATAACATGATATTAGTTATAGATTATTGTACTCACTAGCTTTTTTTTTTTAAAGAAAACATCAGTGAGAGGTGAAATAAAATTAATTCTAAACTCACGAATTGGTTTTAGTTCTAAAAAAAAAGACATGAAAAATAAAGGGGACTAACCTAGCATCTCCTGAAGGTTATTAAAGTCGGTTTTGGGTAGAAGCGTCTGTCTTCACCTCTGTGGGTCCCTAACCTTACACGTCCCTAACAGGTCCCCTAACCTGCTCTCGGACGCAGGTTCGAATCCTCGTCACGGCCCTTGTGGATATGTTCCCTATCCCTAACCTCTCTTACAGTTACATGGTAAGGCACTATCTGTAACCAGCGCCTATGTAATCGTATATATATATATATATATATATATATATATATATATATATATATATATATATATATATATATATATATATATATATATATATATATATATATATGTGTGTGTGTGTGTGTGTGTGTATGTGTGTGTGTGTGTGTGTGTGTGTGTGTGTGTGTGTGTGTGTGTGTGTGTGTGCATTCAACGTAGATCCTCCGTATAACTAGCCCTGGCCAACGAGCCCTGACGCGCATGGCTCTCTTAGGCGGCTTCCACTCTATGGAAGTTGTTTTATGGGAATTGTATTTGGAAAGGGAATCCCTTAGAGCAAGTAATGCTTTCGTACAGTCTCGCCCTGATGCTTCCTTCTTTTTATTTTGTAATACTATATAAACTGGTTTGTGTTCGTTTCAATATATCTGCTTGTGTGTCTCTCTGTCTTATCTATTTATCTGTCTATCTGGCTGCTTTTGTATCTGTCAACGTGTTTTTGTGTCTATGGTTGTGTTTATCAACGTGCCTGTGTCTATCTATCCGGTTTTGTGTCTGTTAACGTACTTGTGTCTCTATCTATCTACTTGTGGGTCTGCTTACCGAATGAGCTAATTATTTAAAGAAAACTCGTAAATATATTTCCATAATAATAACCCATTAATAATTCAAATAAAGGCTTATTTGACCTTGTAATAACGGTTCCTGAGCACTAATAAGGGCAAAGAGATTAATTTACAGTCAGTTCCAGTTATCGTTTTGTGATATCAAACCCCCTAGAAAAGCCTTTTAAGTAGTACTGCTTTTTAGTAGTTCAGAGTCTCTTTCCTCTAAATACTTTAATTACTATTCCCCCTTGCACGCTTACTCTATATGCTGCTTCAATGCCTCCAGGAAATTCTGTTCAGGTTTCTGGAAATATTCTCAAAACAACACCTTCCATCTTCATATTACTTGCCATTTTGATGTGTAGAATAGGGGGGAAAAGTTGCTAATAGCAACAGCATTTAAATTTTGCTATCTCCCAGGGTGGGAACACGAGGTAACTGTTCACCCAAATTGGAGAGAGAGTAAGAGCTTCCATCAGGCGTATGAGAGGATGAGGCACCTTGCACACACAGCAGTGATTGGCTTGCTATCATCTGAATTAAAAAGAGTTTTCATGTGCAAGAAGCTACTGACGGCGCCTTCTCAATGCCTGGAAATTTAGCAAGAATATAAATGGCTTCTTAAATCTTCCCCGTAAATAGGTAAAGAATAATCTGACCTCGGAATACACACACACACACACACACACACACACACACACACACACACACACACACACACACACACATACACGGGATGTGTGTGTGTGTGTGTGTGTGTGTGTGTCCCGTCTAGGCGGGATCCAAGAGTCAATGCTCGATCCTGCAGACACAACTAGGTGAGTACACACACGCACACACACACACACACACACACACACACACACACACACACACACACACACACACACACATATATATATATATATATATATATATATATATATATATATATATATATATATATATATATATATATATATATATATATATATATATATTCAAAATCATATCTTTTCCCAATAGATTTACGTCGGCTCAAAATACACGATTGTGTATTTTGAAACATTCAAAATATGAATTACATTCATATTCCAGAGCGAAGCCCAGACACGATATCAATAATTCTTTGCCGCATAGTAGTTGAAAAAATAGAAATATATGTGTAACTATTATGAAAGACGAGCAATACAAATAATGTATTGTTTTCATTTATCAGCGACGTTTTCAGGGGGTTCTGTTTTATAATATTTTCTTTGAATTGCCTGGGGCTCCTCGCCCATGATTCGCTCATTCATCTCGACTCACGTCTGATAAATGACCTCCTGATTTGTGGTAATGAAATATTGCGACACCAAGGCTAATAAATCTGTCCGCTTGCCGATACATGTGTGTGTGTGTGCGTGTGTGTGTGTGTGTGTGTGTGTGTGTGTGTGTGTGTGTGTGTGTGTGTGTGTGTGTGTGTGTGTGTGTGCGTGTACGTGCATATGTACCCACCAACTTGTAATCTTTAAAATATCAAATGAAGTAAAATAAGAATTTATAAGCAGGAGAGTGATAGGATAAAAGAATATGGAAACTAAAGTAGTGAGGATTTTGGACCAATAATAACCTGTATATGTGTGCTTTTCTCCGAGGCTATAGGTCCTGTTTTCCAGCCACACATGGAACCGTTCTTTCTTGTAAACTTACGTTATTGTGTATAACATAAAGGGATAAATCGATAATATATATATATCACAAATTTCCTCTATATTTCTTACGGTTCTCTTGGCTTGAGAAAGAAGCTGAAAAATTAGATCTCCGAAGTTCATTTTAAAAATTAAAAAACTGTAAGTAGAACTTTGGAGAATACATTTTTCAACTTTTTTTCTGAAGTATAAAAAAACATAAGAAATACAGAAGAGATTCGTGCTAGAATCATTGATGTGTATCATTGATGTAGAAGCATCATTGATGATAGAATCATTGATGTATAGAAACCCTTTCTATAATATGGTATATTTTGTATATTGTAATATATGACGAAATATATTTAGCTAAACAGCCCTAAACACGAAACTATTCAATAGCAGACTACATGATGAAAGTTATCCCCACCATTTCAAAAACATTTTCTCCCGAATTTCCAAGTCTTTGAGCTGAGATTCTGCCATTCGTCTCACTTGGGCTCTGATAAATACCTTCTTGATTTTCGGTAATGAAATTGTGCAACTTCATGGGCCAATAAAGCTGCTAGGAAGGATTATACTGATGATAGAGACGTATGTGTGAGTCATTCGCCAAGATTTACTCACCAAGCTGTACTCATCAAGCTGTACTCATCAAGATGTACTCACCAAGATGTTATATGATGGATGGTCAAGCTATTGAGCCCGCTATTCAAGCGCCGGACACCTATTGCAATGAATCTTAATTGCAAAACGTCGTCGTTCCTTCATTATTTGATGTGGGGTTTGGTCATCTAGTCCAAATTCTCACGTTTCTCACCATGCCTACTCGTGGAAGTATCCATCGAGTAAAGTATTGAGAAAGCAACTACTTTCTCTTCCAGGTTACTCAGCCTGCTTAATACTTTTACACTGAAGAACTGCATCATAATACACCTGATCATATGAGTTTTATCCATCCTCTCTCATCCTATCCCAACTAATCCTAAATATTTGTCAATTTAAATTACTCTGTGAGTTTTCATATGATGTTTCCACACTTAGGCTACATGGGTGTTTGAGGTGATTCTATACTAGGTCAACACAGGTTTTGTATCCGCCGCTAATGGTATCCGGTTTACATGTTCCACTAAGAACAGGTTCAGGTTGATGCCAACTTTCAGATGTGTTGCCTCGTCTGACAAGCATATGTCCAATTTGCGAGTAGTGTGTAAGTGAACGTGAGCGTGAATGACTTTTCTAATCAAATTTTATATTTAAAGGGAGTTGTGTTAGCATTTAGCTTTATTATATAATTCATTCTACTTATTTTTTGATTCTGGTTGTGATAAGGTTCCTTATGATGTGACTCCCTTGTGCCAACAGTCTCCATCTGGATCAACCCGCCTGTTGTTTTCAGCTTGGAACATTGTTTCTGTGTCTGCTTCTTCAATTCCCTTAAGAATATGCCTTTATCTTGTTTCTCCTATTCGTTTCTTCTCCAGTACGGTAAGATCCGGTTGCCTCAATCTTAACTTAAGAGCTGAAAAACAGCAAGTAGTAAATTTTTTGCGATCAAACTGTAATACCACGCAAATGGTCCTAGTAGCTATTGCATATAATAATTTTCAATGCTGCAATTCCATGTAATATTCTGAATATCCTAAGAAATCAAAATGGTACAGTTTGCTAAGATGCTGGAAAGGGGGGGGGGGGGGGGAAGGGAGAGTGGGCTTGTTCCACATGCATCCCACGGCTCGGAGCCCTATTTCGTAAACTCGTATCGCAAATCTCAGTCCTCCATCAATGTCTCGGACATCACAGTCACATCCGATCTGTCCGGATGCCTCACATCTCAGCGATTTCCAAGATTGCTTTCAAGAAATTGGAAACTCTCTCCATATTTAAGATATTTTCCCCTTTTATTTATTAATGTTAGACAAGTCTTCTTCACCCTTGTTTGCAGTTCTTATTTTCATATATAGCTTAATACCTGTTGAACTGAGAATGTTGAACTTGTTGAGAAGATGATACCTGGTTGATACCTGGTTGATACCTGGTTGATACCTGGTTGATACCTGGTTGATACCTGGTTGATACCTGGTTGATACCTGGTTGATACCTGGTTGATGGGGTTCTGGGAGTTCTTCTACTCCCCAAGCCCGGCCCGAGGCCAGGCTCGACTTGTGAGAGTTTGGTCCACCAGGCTGTTGCTTGGAGCGGCCCGCAGGGCCACATACCCACCACAGCCCGGTTGGTCCGGCACTCCTTGGAGGTTGTTAAAGGTTGAATTGTCGAGGATTGAATTGTCGAGGATTGAATTGTCGAGGATTGAATTGAATTGAACACAACTTGAATCATCGCTGCTGTCATGCCTCCTGCTCTCACTCAGAGACGGAAGTACCCAGGTCGGGAGCCGGTCGACCGAGCGCACAGCATGCTGGACTTGTGATCCTGTGGTCCCGGGGTCGATCCCGGGCGCTGGCGAGAAACAATGGGCCCAGAGTTTCTTTCACTCTATGCCCCTGTTACCTAGCAGTAAAATAGGTACCTGGATGTTAGTCAGCTGTCACGGGCTGCTTCCTGGCGGTGGAGGCCTGGTCGAGGACCGGGCCGCGGGGACACTAAAGCCCCGAAATCATCTCAAGATATCCTCAAGATAACCACCTCTGGTTGGCTTTGGTGTCAGGTATGAGGATTAACAACCACTAAAGGGCTATCAAGGACACCACCACCCTTGATTGTTTCAAGCGTAGGTTAGACATATGTTTGAATAAGATTAGGTGGATATAAATAGGAGCTGCCTCGATGGGCTAATAGGCCTTCTTCAATTACATTTACTCATATGAATTATCTCGTATGGGCCAATAGGCTTTCACCAGGGTATACTGACCAACCAGCAAGTATGCTTTTGTATACTCTCAGTATACATACACCGAGAGGAAGAGGTATGTCCAAATCCTTAAATAGGGTCTCACAAGTCTCGCACACTAACCTCTTCTCGCAGTAAAGATGTTCAGTTCAAGAAACTGAACTCCAAGTTTTCTATTTCTACCCATTCCACTGCCATCTTGTGGAAAGGAAACCCATCCGACGATTTATGGGGCATCTTTCACGTCCAATCTTTCAGGAAACACCTGTAGAGCTTTAGTATGCTTTCAGAAGTATATGTTGTATCTTACAGCGTTATGCATTGCTGAAAAGGAAATTTTGCATTTGCAATTAGCTATTAGGAAAAAAAAGATGCAGGTAGATAATTAATTCACAGGTGTAGTTAGGTTATAATAGGTATTATAAGATGATTATTTATGCAGTCAGCTGAACGTTAGTATAGTCTGCTGATCATAGGTGTAGTTAGCTAATTATTGGTGTTATTTGCTAATATTTAGTGCAGTTAATTGATCATATATGTAGTGATCAAACGTGTAGTTAATTGATCGTATCTGTAGTCAGGTCATCACAGTCAGGTGAGCCTTGATCTTACTTCATATGTAGATTGTCAGTGAATATGATCTTAAGTGCAGCGTGCCAGCTGACATAACTCTAGATGTCATATATATATCAGATGACATGAGATGTGGATGCTGAGGATCTTCAAGTTGATGCACTTGGCCCATTTATCTATCACTGGCCTACACCCACACCTATCACGTGTCAGCTGACACAATCCATCATGTATCTATCAGTTAATAATGCCCCCCCACACATGTATCTATCATGTATCAAAATTTTCCCTTGAATGTCAAGGGATGTAGTGATGAAAATTGATTCCTTGAATTGATGAAAATGTTTACGTATGGCAACATTGATGTGTGTGTATGTGTTTGTTGCATGACACAGCTGTGTAATAACCAGGCCCCCGATGCAGAGAACAGAGGTAACAAGAGCTCTATGAAGTACTTGTATGGAGTACCGTCAAGCAAGGACTCTTTATCTCAAGAGAAAAAACCACATCTTAGCTCTTTGTTGACTTTATTTCATTTTTTCTCAGTCAAGAAATATACAGCTTCCTCTTGCAGCGAAGCTCTCCTCTTTGAGTAAAGTTGTCCTTGAATAGAGTAAAGTTGCCCTTGAATAAAGCATCTCCCCCTAGTAAAGCTGTCCTCCTGAAATAAAGCTGCCCTCTATACCGGGGGGGAAAAATGAAGGAAGTCGCCCGGTCTGCCAACAAGTTAATAAAACATTGCTTCTGTAAACAAGTAAAACAAACTAATAACAGATTTTATTGCCCCTCTTACCTGGCTTTATTAGCTTACACTTCACGATTGATTGATTTATCCGGACCAGATGGAGCCTTTCAACTCCTGCGTCAAACCTGTGTGTTGGCCTGCTGCTTCAGCTGTCTGCTTCTGTGTGTGTGTGTGTCTGTCTGTCTGTCTGTCTGTCTGTCTGTCTGTCTGTCTGTCTGTCTGTCTGTCTGTCTGTCTGTCTGTCTGTTAGTAGTTAGTAACAGTTGATTGACAGTTGAGAGGCGGGCCGAAAGAGCAGAGCTCAACCCCCGCAAGCACAACTAGGTGAATACAACTAGATGAATACAACTAGGTGAATACAACTAGGTGAATACAACTAAGTGAATACAACTAGGTGAATACAACTAGGTGAATACAACTAAGTGAATACAACTAGGTGAATACAACTAGGTGAATACAACTAGATGAATACAACTAGATGAATACAACTAGATGAATACAACTAAGTGAATACAACTAGATGAATACAACTAGGTGAATACAACTAGATGAATACAACTAGGTGAATACAACTAGGTGAATGCACACCGCCGAGAGATCTTCCATGTTCTGAAAGTCGACTCGAATATAAGTTATCGAGTGAAACTTATGTGGAGCTTTGATTTGGTGTCCTGTTTTGGCTGTTTTCATAAAGGTCTCAAAAATGGCTGCGGACTGTAACGTTACTCGTATATCGCGAATGGGCCTTTTATACCGTCAGAGTATAATCACTGTTATTTGTAGCTCTGCCAAGAGAGAGAGAAAGGTTTTATAAGTTCTTATATTCATTACCGAAGCCCCGCCCTCGTAAACTGCTGGCTGGGGAAAGTGCGGTGGAAACGCTAGTAGTTAGTATGGGGGGGGGGGGAAGCTATTTTATTATCTAAAATACATTCACATGCATTCACACACATACATATACACCGTTGAGAGGCGGGACTAAAGAGCCAGAGCTCATCCCCCGCATGCACAACTAGGTAAGTACAACTTGGTAAGTACACACACACACACACACACACACACACAAAAGTAGGTATGATAGGGAAATGGACAGGAGTCATTGCTGTAAACAACCGATGGCTAGAAAGGCGGGATCCAAGAGCCAAGCTCGATCCTGCAAGCACAAATAGGTGAGCACAAATAGGTGAGTACACACACACACACACACACACACACACACACACACGCAAACCTCTTAGATTATAGCGAGAACACACGCTGGGGAAGATTGCAGGATATTACATAGAAACCTTGACAGACTGAAAGAATGATGGAACACATCTCTGAGAACGTCTTACACGTAATTACGTGTACGGGTGCTACACTGAGGACTCCGTTAGTAAGACGGTGGATGATGAACCAGGTAGGGCAGTAGTGTTCGTGGACCGAACTACTACTACACAAGATACTTTCACCGGTGCAGAAAGCTAATCAAACAATGTGACTGATTATTTTCTTCTCCGAGGCTATGGGTCCCCCACACTTGCACACCAGAGGGGAATGAACGTAGACCTCAAAGAAGAGAGACAGTCGCTCTACCGTCCAGCCCAAGTGGTTGATCAAAAATATTATCAAACAGAATGGATTTAACTCCTTAACGATCCGTCGTCAGTAATTCTTGACGTAGTTGTTGTTGTTGTTGTTTAAGATTCGCTACCTGGAACAAAAAGTTCCAAGTAGCACGGGCTATGGTGAGCCCGTAGTGGACTTTAATTCTTGACGTAGTTAACGATCCCCGTCTCATTCACACAGCTGCACAAGGGTTTATATCACATTTCTGTAGCTATTGTCAGCTTGTCCACGAGGTAATGCATGTCTCTAATGATTTAATTAACATATTTACGGAGAAACTGTTAATGAAAGACTGACAAATTTGTTTTTAATAAAGGAGGAATTCAGGATGCTATTTTTCCCCCTAGTCTCACACGTCAGAACTAGCCAAGGTAGTTCTAGTAGGCATGAGTACGTACTAGGAAGCTAGTAGGCATGAGTACGTTCTAGGAGGCATAAAGGATAAACTTTAAAATTAGCAATAGCTATATATGAGAAAATTCACTAGGGCTGTGAGGTGGCGCGAACCTGCACTGCAAAGTAACATTCTCTTCAATTTATGCGTTTAAATGAATGTAAAGTTAAACGAACAATTAGGGAGATGATACTGGATAATTAGCGAGGCATAAGCGGGAAATTAACGAAGTATAGAGGGAAAAAAGAGCGAAGGAAAGAAGGTATAACGAAGCACTGATGGCGGAAAGGGAAGAAATAGTACAGAACTAGAAGAGGGAGAGGAGATATATGGTAGTATTAGTGGAGGTGGCAGGTATATAAGGTGGTACTGCTGTAGGGAAGTCACTCATACAGCCCCGCTCCTGTGCCAGGTAAGTCCACTACGGGCTCACCATAGCCCGTGCTACTTGCACCGCTCCTGTGCCAGGTAAGTCCACTACGGACTCACCATAGCCCGTGCTACTTGCTCCGCTCCTGTGCCAGGTAAGTCCACTACGGACTCACCATAGCCCGTGCTACTTGCCCCGCTCCTGTGCCAGGTAAGTTACGAGCTCACCATAGCCCGTGCATCTTGGAACTTGTTCCGAGTAGCTGAATCTATAACAACAACAAAGTAGGGAAGTCGCTGCAGGGAAGCTCCTCCTCCAAGGAGTGCCGGACCAACCGGGCTGTGGTGGGTATGTGGGCCTGCGGGCCGCTCCAAGCAACAGCCTGGTGAACCAAACTCTCACAAGTCAAGCCTGGCCTCAGGCCGGGCTTGGGGAGTAGAAGAACTCCCAGAACCCCATCAACCAGGTATCAACCAGGTATCAACCAGGTATCAACCAAGCTGGTATTAGAACACCACACGAACCTAGAGGGAAAGGCAGGCGACTGAGGACGTAAATTACAGTATCACTAACTCCTGTAGCGACGCTCCTCCGGCGCGAATTGTGTGACAACAATGTTAATGACGCCGGGGGAGTTAATTGCTCCGCTGAGTAGGATATGATTAGCACTTTGCAATTTAATGTAATTACTGCAACTCTGAATTAAACTAACGAAGTAATTCATGTCGCTGACAGAAATTTATTAGGAGAATGTAATTTTAGTCAATGTATTCTAGACGTCAAAATAAACAATTTAACAGCTGAACTATGTCAAATGAAGGGGGAAATTCATGGTAAGATTCCGAAAACAAGGTTTTTTAAGCAGCTGAAAGATCTAGTCATTACAATTGTTTAAAATAAATTGGTGAATATATACAATTTCCTATTTTTTTCACTTATTAAAGGCCATTAAGGTAATTATGATGCCTCAGACTCATCTTCCTATTTAATGTTACCTAAACTTAACAAAGATGTGCTCTAGTATCTCAAAGTGAGACTCTAGGCGTTTTTTTTTTTTTCAAACCGGATTATTCAAAGAAAAGCTTCAATGTATATAAAATAATTCAACTATAATTTAAATAGGTAAAGTCTTTCTCCAAACTTTGTTTGAATACAAACAACGCCATTTTCCAGCATATTTTAATAAAATGGTTTATGCCTATTTTTAAACAATTTAATAAAACAACCACCGAGATATTATGAACATATAAATAATCAGATTCCTGAGGTATAAAGTAATTAATTTGCAAGATATACGTCTAAATCACTCAACATGATTCCAAAGTTTTAGTCGAAAAGTTATTTAATTTTCCATTCAAAATTTTCAAACCCATTTCGGTACTACAACCCTCTCAAAATCACACGCTCTCCATTGCTAACAAAAAATATATATATTTCCATTAATATCTTAAAATCCTTTGACTCCACAATAGCATTAAGACACTTGATTCATGAACAAATTTGAGTTCGTTAGACACGTGATTCGTCTATTTAACTCTCGAAAGGAATATTTACACTTACATTTTAGGGCAGAACTCCATTTCATCTTCCTATTGCTCAAAGTTGAGAACATGAAATAATGGATCATAAAGTTTGCAGTGGAGTGAAGAATTCTTTAGAGTAGCTCGGGGTAATATTATCTGGAGGGAGGGATTGGGATTATCAAGGAAAAAAGCGTCAAGCCATTACGACTATGTAACACCTGGAAGGGTCAGGATAAGGATTTGGGATGGGACCGGGTGGAGGGGAAAGAATGGTGCCCAATGCCATTCATCTACTTTGGAGATAGATATAGGTGAAAATATTTTATCTTTACCAATCGTGAGTACTTTAAGGACTCACTATTCACAAGGACACGCACATAGATGTACACATAGAAACCCACCATGATGTTCACAGTGGAACTCTTCTAGATGGAAAGAGGAGGGGGGGGGTTGAGAGAGACAGATAGACAGACAGAAACAGGAAGAAATTACAGAAAAAACAGAGGCCCACAAACGGTGAGACAGATTTCATACAACAATTTTTTTTAACCTCTTTACATAAAATTAAAATAATCACTTCAACATACCTCTACCATCTCACATTTCAGTTTCTTGTGCAATGAATATGCAATATTCAAGTTTCTTTTGACTCAATGAAGCACAAATACTGTTACGTTTTGGGTGTAGAAGCGTCTGTTGATCTACAGTATCGTATGCTGGGTGCTGCGATATCGTAATACAAGTTATGCAAGAATTCCACTCGCCAGCATCAGAGGAGAGCAACAGAACCTGTTGTGCCTTAGTCAAGGGATATCTCACAGAGACGTGCACTGTACCCTTCCGCTCAAAGACTGAGACAAAGACGCTGTGTGGAGACCGATGGTGTCTATTTCTGTCTCACACACACATGCCTGACAGCATTTTAATTAAATGTACATTAGCGTATGAAAAGGATTCAAAGGCTTTTGCCAGCACTTCAGTAAAGATATCATTAGGAGCCTTACCTGCCAACATGACATGAGCACTTCATGCCAACATGACATGAGTACTTCCTGCCAACATAACATGAGCATTTCAATCGCTACACGTTAGTGGAAGAGATTTGCATTCTCGTGGTAAGAGAGTAACAGTTCTCAACTCTTCTTCACCACACCACAGTGTACCGTGCGTACACTGTACAGGAGTGTACCCTGCATACAGGGTACAGGAGTGTACCCCGTGTGAGACCAATGATTTTGGTAACAGGTCAATGCCTCAGGAACCCCCTAGAGGATTCAGTTCAATCCCAGGTTACATGAATTCTGAGCTTGTGCTTGGCAGTACCCAGTGTGTGCAATTTCGACTCCCATCAGGGGCTCCTACTGATTTCTTCGTATTGATACATCATGTTAATGCGATTCCTTTCTGCGCTGTAACATTGTAACATTTCAACATGATCCAGTTGGCCTAGAGAGCCCCCGCCGGGTGATTAAAGACACCCAGTCATATACGAAGGCCACTACGACATTGGGAGTGGTCCGGAAGAGCCAGGAGAAAATATATATATACCTATGAGTGTAGGAAACATATAGAGTCAACTGGAGAATCTAGACAAAAAAATCTAACAAAGAAAAGACTAAAGAAAGCGCGCAAAAAAGCAGTGAAAGAGGAAGACAACAAAAAAATAATGTTTACCGAGTGACTGAGCTCAAGCCCCTGATTGTTTTGCTTAATTAACACCAACAATTCTGAACTAGGAAATGAAACTCCTTAAGACAAAAATATGAGGTACAGTACAGAGGGTCGTTCTTGGCGCAGTGGTAACGCCCTCGCTCCGTTCCTGGTCCGCGATTTGGACTGGGTTCAAGTCCTGGCCAGATAAAATTTACTGGGCGCCAATCCTTAACTCTTCGCCCCTGTTCACCCAGTAGGAATTGTGCACCTGGTTCTTAACCGGTTAGAGCATCGTGTTCCAGGGGGGAAAACTACTTGGTTCCAGCTATAGGAAGAGAAATCTCTCAGCTTGCTAACAGGACTAATAAGTAGCCTACACCTTGACCAATTTGTGTAAACAAAAGTACTTTTTGGGGGGACAGTGGGAAGCGTATTGTGTAAACCTTGTTGCAGCAATGTGTGTGGCAAGTTGACAATTGAAGGTGATGATGTTTCGAGCCGGATATGTAAACAGGTTCACGGATTTCACGTTTCACAACCCAGAGAGGAACCTGACATTCAGGAAGGTAAGCCTTCAACGAATAGATTCAATAGAGGTAAACCTGACATTCAGGAAGGTAAACTATCAAGGGACAGAGATTAACTAAACATTCAAGAAGGTAAACCAGTAAAGGACGGAAATAAAATAAACATTTCGAAAGGAAAAACCATCAAAGGAACAGAGATAAACCAAGAATGTAAACCAATTTTGTTTTGCCATTTGATGTCCTGATTTATTTTATAAGTTTGTGGAAGAGTGATACTTATACAACACACTTTCCCTCATACAACACTGACCTGAGAATTACGAGGTCAGGATCGTATATAATATACATATATAATTACATGTATGAAATCCCAACAGATATTCAAATACTGTCCAAACATATACAATTATTTATTTCGTAAACGTGACTAGTTTCGCCAATGTGTTAATACTTTCTATAATCAGGAACTACAACAATAAATCTAGATGCTCATGAAGTCATTATATAACATTTTAACTTTGGTTGATAGTCTTAAGTATAGTGTGATGAATTACTTTATGATAGAGAATGTAAACATGTTTTTCCCTGATGACATTTGTATGTGGTGGGAGACTTGTTGTGCTACTAGCGAGAGTGGGAACGGTAGTGGTGGTGGTAGTAGTGGTGGGAAGCTTCAGAAGTGCTACCAGCATTAGTATGTTGGTGTTGGGGGGGTAGTGTTGTTGGTTATTGTATTTATTTACTTACTTTCTTTCAACCACATACGAGGGCACACATTTACAATGCTAATCAGAATATATATACATTTTCTTCTGTCCTCCATGAACAGGATTAGAGAACTGTTAAACATATAGTTCAATGATTTATTGAACAATCTACCACAGAAGGTGATTTTAGTGCTTTTAACATGCTAATCTAACCTACAGACATGAATACATATATACTCATATTTACGTCTGTCCTACATAAACAGTGTTCGAAGTGTCTTTTTTTACACAGTGTCATTAATGTGCGTTTACAAAGGTGAAATGCAATGTTGACCAAACCACACACTAGAAAGTGAAGAGACGACGACGTTTCGGTCCGTCCTGGACCATTCTCAAGTCGATTTTCACATGCAGACTCCTCGTCTGCATGTGAAATGCACTTCTGGAAGATGCTGTTTGTGGTGCTAGAGATGAGAGGCTTCACGCTGCACCACCAGCTTCCACCACCAAGAGAGGTGGTGCAAGTGGAGGTGGTGGTAATGGTGGAATTAGCAGTGATAGCTGGTAGTAATGACCTCAATAAAAGTCGTGGCAATTGAGGCAATTGGCTTTATCCGCGAGCCATTTGGCCTTTTATTGTGTATATTTTCTCTCAATGTTTTTTAATTCAATGTGAACCTTCGTGTTCATTAATTGATTTTGTTGTGTTGATATATTTTTGCAGAGAGTATGTTGCAATGACGTGGCTTAAAACACCAACCCACATATATGAAACAGGTATACCAACCCACGTATGAGTAACAGGTGTTCCAACCCACGTATATGATATAGGTAATCCAATATATATATATATATATATATATATATATATATATATATATATATATATATATATATATATATATGTATATATATATATATATATATATATATATATATATATATATATATATATATATATATGAAACAGGTTTTCGAACTCACATATATGAAACGAGTATACCAACCCACATAAATGATACAGGTATACCAACCCACATAAATGATACAGGTATACCAACCCACATAAATGATACAGGTATACCAACCTACATATATACAAAAATTAATGTAATGATTAAATCAGTCCTTGGCCTAGATTCATAAAGAACTTACAAGAACAATTACGAAATCTGTGCATCTTTCCACAGTCACGAAGGTTCAATCTGTACTTATTAAACAGTTTTCGAGCTTCGAATCTTTCAGAACCCAAGATTATTACTGTTATAGACAATCTCGTAGCCCTTCAGAGCTCATAAGCTCTTTAATAACTACAAACTAAGCCGTCACGATTAAAGATAGATGCATAGGTTTCGCAAGTAGACACGTAAATGACTAATGAACCCTACCCTATACCCATTATGAATTCGTGACATATTTTCCTCTATTGTTGACATGTTTTCCTCTATTGGTACATTGTACTCTAGAGGTTGTTCCATGCACAAGATTGCCTCTCCTCGCGACCCATGGCGGGCAGTGTTGCGTATATATTGCCTAGTTTTATTAGCGATAATGCTAGATAAATATTAGGGACAATGTTAGATAAGATGTATACGCTGATGCCTGAAGTGCAATGGTGAATCTGCTATCACGACCGCTGGCATATTGCTCGTATGCCTATTGCTTTTGCTCTTGATACTGCTAAAACTACTTGAACTATTCCCTGCTACAGTTACTGCCGTAACTCATCCCACTAATTTGGGACCTTTGGACCTTTGGACCTTTGCTACAACTACACGTCACCAGTACTGCTACTTCTATATCTACTCCCGTTGCACCTATTCCTCCCCCCGCTATAGCAGGCATATAGTATAAGGACTGACGGTCTATATGTAACCTCAGCACACAGTATATTCCTTCACGACCAAAGATCACATTCACTCCAAAAAAATCTTCCACTTACGGGTTATTCATGCCCGTGCCACCCTCTTGGGTGGCTTAATCTTCATCAGCCAATCACATGTTCCTGTTTCGTATTGGTTTTTTGTTTTTGTTTTTAAATTTTAAGAACATAAAAACCTTTTTTATGTTGAATGTGTGTTCGTGACAAAAGCTCACGTACACGGAGTGCGTACATGGCCACTCTCTGTGCCCATGTACGTACACGGAGTGCGTACATGGCCTCTCTCTGTGCCCATGTACGTACACGGAGCGCGTACATGGCCTCTCTCTGTGCCCATGTACGTTCTCATGGGACATGTACTGATGATCAGTAGCAACATTATCCTCAGTAGCAACATGACCAGTAGCAACATCAGTAGCAACCTCACCAGTAGCAACCTCACCAGTAGCAACCTCACCAGTAGCAACCTCACCAGTAGCAACCTCACCAGTAGCAACCTCACCAGTAGCAACCTCACCAGTAGCAACCTCACCAGTAGCAACATCAGTAGCAACCTCACCAGTAGCAACCTCACCAGTAGCAACCTCACCAGTAGCAACCTCACCAGTAGCAACCTCACCAGTAGCAACCTCACCAGTAGCAACCTCACCAGTAGCAACCTCAACAGTAGCAACCTCACCAGTAGCAACCTCACCAGTAGCAACCTCACCAGTAGCAGTAGAATCAAAATTAAAAAAATCAATAACAAAGACAGGAACATTGACAATAAACAATTCTAACTCAAAATACAACCAGAGCAACAACAACAACAAACCAAAGCAAGAACAATAAGGAAACAAATATTGCTAAAAGTGAAAGCTGCCTCGAACGAGCGGCCGCGAGGAACGCAAACACAGCAGCCAAGACCAACATCAGCAACAAATACAACGGTTACGGGCAAAATTTCGCCATTCCGTTAATCTGCGCTATTCATTGCCGGCTTAAGTGGTCAATAAAAAGGAAAACGGCCCGTTGTAAATCTGATCTCGGTAATTACGTAGAAATATAGAGTATTAGAAAAGTTCTGTTTTGTAAATGATGGCAAAACTATTGATCGTAACAACCTAATTGGAGCTCAAGGACTTGTAACATATTACGCAGCACGTGCATGGTAGGCACTAATTATGATGGTCTCGTGTTCTTTCACAGTAGGCGATGAGTCACAATAACGTGGCTGAAATATGTTGACCAGACCACACACTAGAAGGTGAAGGGACGACGACGTTTCGGTCCGTCCTGGACCATTCTCATGTCGATGAAACGTCGTCGCGTCCGAAACGGCGTCGTCCCTTTATTTTCTAGTGTGTGGTCTGGGCAACATACTTCTTTCACAGGTAAATCAGTGTGTGATTACGGTGTTTAATGTGGGAGGTAAGTGCGTATATTTACGGTTTGTAAGTGTATGTGTGTGTGAGGCTCGTTACCTCATTCTGTGGGATGATTATATTGCCTATTTTTAAACACAATGTCGCCCCCTACTCTCCTGTCTCTGATAGCCACGCTGCCTCTGTTAAGAAACCTTTAGAAACCTCTGGTTGATTTCTTCACACAGTGATAGGACTATTTATACTTTGTTTCGTTTGACTAAACTGAATGCTTACATACGTTGGGGGGGTTGTTCCTGAGCTTCAGGGGCTATGTTCGCTAACTGTTTCTCGCCATCGCGTCAATTTCTGACATAGGAAATTTTGACATAGTAGAAAAAACTTCTCTTTTTTTTCCTTCCTATTTCTATACATCCAGTATTTACTGCTTCCAGGCTTTCCAAAATGAACAAATAGATATTCCCACAAGTACTCTCTGTGTCCACACCGCGATGGTACTCACCTAATTGTGCTTGCGGGGGTTGAGCTTTGGCTCTTTGGTCGTGGTAAGTATGTGTGTGTGTGTGTGATTACTCACCTGATTATTCTTGTGTTTGCAGGGGATGAGCTCCAGCTCTTCATTCCCGCCTCTGAGAATTTATTTACTTTCTATCATATCTGTATTTTAAATCTGTATGGAATATGAACCAGTCCTGAAAGGACCTTTTTCTATCCTATCAATGGAAGACAGTTTCGCACGCGGCGGTGTATATATATTGATCGCTAGGACCTCACGCTACACTATCTGACGGGGACTTGTCTCCTCCTCACTCGGCCCGGCACAAGACACCTGCGAAGTCCTCCTGACAGAGGGACTTTTACGAAGTAGGGGGGTCCCGTCTGGAGGACCAGGTAAGGCCTTACAATTCATATTTCCCTTCCAAGGGTCGTGTTGACGGGGCATCACCCGCTGCTTGGCCACGGTACGCTGCCCACACAGATGGTAAAGGTAGCAAGACTTTGCTATTTGAACCTGCTTGAATGCTTCCCAGTTTTTTGGTTTATAAACACATATATTTAAAACATTTTCATTGATGACCGAGCTTCGGTGGAGACAAATTTATTAATATGGTTATTCTGTTATTAATATTATTTCACTTGTAGAAGCACAATAGAGAGAATTGGTATAGACTAAAATTCTAGGCGACGTCGAGCTGTAATCACCTTAGTAAATCTGCACGGGTCTCCGCTGACACCTCAGTAATCCAGTTTGCCTTCCTTAAAGCTCTGGCCTTTACTTGGAGGTAACGATCACCTCAGCAATAACGAGGAAAAAACCTGAGAACATCGACGACGTTGCTCCTAGACACAGCAAGCGTCTAGTAACGACGTTGAGTAACATTGAGTAAAGTTATTGAGTAACATTAAAGTGCTAGAAACAGGTTGTTTATTCAGCAAGAAGTGGAAACTGTCTTTAGTGATGTGTTGATGACCAATCACAGAAAGGTTTCTCACCTCAGTGACCTTACTGACCTTTAGTAAGGATATATACTTTCAGGCCTCGATATAATTCGAAACACAATTAAGCTCTCGGTGTATAGAAACGGTGAAGCAGGGTATACTACTTAGGGCATAGATCCCTTATAGCTGAATATACTTTTGGGTGCATATGTGCTATTCGCCAACTAGTATATACAAGCCAGATGATTCCGTCATGATATTTACCAATTCATGGCAGTAAATTTACAAAAGTTTTTAATTTACATATCTTTTTTTAAAGTAATTATTTACCACATAAATATTACATCTCAATTACGAGCAATGAAATACTCAAAATAATTTACGTCGAAATACAATCTTGTACATCTGACATTTACTTAATTTAACATGTAACTCTTATACACCCAAATATAACTTTATCTTAAACAACTGAGTATCTTTTTATATTAAATATTACTAGTCTTAAATGCCATCAGATATATATTTCAAAACTCGTTTGGTACGTGTTGGTACAAATGACTTCATTAGTATCCAGGACGAACCAAGTCGTTTCATTTTTATTTTCTGTTTTTTTGTAAATGTGTTTGTGATGTAAGTTAGTGTTTCACATTGTTTAAAAAAATGTTCCCATGCAATCTATATCACACACTTAAAACTTTCTATTAAAGTGTTTGAAAGTGTAAAATTTTTACACTCTAATATTACTCAATATGTACGCTTGCTAAGATTTAAAAATCTAAATTTTACAAATTAGATTTTAAAACTTAGAATCTAATTCTGCGAAGTTGGGGCTTGTGTAGATGTTCTCATTTGTTTTGCAGGTGTTTTAATCCTATTGGAGTGTTTATGTGTTATAGTTCCTCTAAGTCTCTACAAATTACCTTCTAAAAAAAATGATTAACGAACACAAAGATAAATAAACAAACAAAATCTCTACCAATAGCGAATTTGTTTTTCTTTCTGTAGTAATAAATGTTTCGAAATTGATCTCGAAATTGATCATGATATATATATATATATATATATATATATATATATATATATATATATATATATATATATATATATATATATATATATATATGTCGTACCTAGTAGCCAGACCGCACTTCTCAGCCTACTATGCAAAGCCCGATTTGCCAAATAAGCCAAGTTTTCATGAATTATTTTTTTTTCGACTACCTAACCTACCTAACCTAACCTAACCTAACTTTTTCGGCTACCTAACCTAACCTAACCTATAAAGATAGATTAGGTTAGGTTAGGTAGGGTTGGTTAGGTTCGGTCATATATCTACGTTAATTTTAACTCCAATAAAATAAAATTGACCTCATACATAATGAAATAAGTAGCTTTGTCCTTTCATAAGAAAAAAATTAGAGAAAATATATTAATTCAGGAAAACTTGGCTTATTAGGCAAATCGGGCCTTGCATAGTAGGCTGAGAAGTGCGTTCTGGCTACTAGGTACGACATATATATATATATATATATATATATATATATGTGTGTGTGTGTGTATATATCACGAAAATAAACACGTGATTAAGAATGTGACAATGTCAGACCACGGAGGAAAAATGAAACAGGAATTTCCTTAAGTACTTTCGTATATTAAATACATCTTCAGAAGGTCACTTCTGAAGATGTATTTAATATACAGAAATGTATTTAATTTATATAAGATGTATTTAATATTCAGAAGGAAGGACCTTCTGAAGATGTATTTAATATACGAAAGTACTTAAGGAAATTCCTGTTTCATTTTTCCTCCGTGGTCTGACATTGTCATATATATATATATATATATATATATATATATATATATATATATATATATATATATATATATATATATATATATATATATATATTAATTTTACATTCAGATAATTCCGCGCGTGCATGTTTCCATCTCTCTCTATCCTACGTTTATCAGCGCAATCACGCGGAATATCTCACCATTATCATCCTGACATCTGCGCCAAATCCTGCCCTTCGGAAAGCACAATGGCGAAATTGTGTCAATTTCCTCTGATCGAGAATTTTATGTCAAACCCATTTGGAAGATAAGCCGTTTTTCGCTGTAACCATATCTCTTTGCCTGCGTTTAATTCCGATGATTCTGTCATTTCTCTTCCCACAATTCTCTCTTTCTTGTAAATCAGATTTTACTAAATCGGGGATTAGGTTTACGGCGATGGACGTTAAGATATTTTACGAGAATATCCGAAGCGTCATACACAAGCAAGATGAAATAATTTCGGATGCATTTGTGAGAATCCTGATGTAATGTCTCCGCGCGAAATATTGATTGAGTGAACAGAAGTGCAACTCCTAGCAAAATTGTCTAAATGTAGGGAATGCGCTATACTAAAAACATTAGAAGGTAAAAAATGATTATGTACTATATATGTGTGTAAATCACGTATAAATTAACACGTGATGAATAATGTGACAGTGTCTGACCACGAATGAGACACGAAATTCCTTAAGTACCTTCGTATTAATCAATATTTCTTCAGAAGGATCACGTTGGTATTGATCCATAGTGCATATATCATGATATATGCGCCACAGCGTGGTTTGGAGTTATGTAGAAAAAGCCAGAATTTAAAATACTGATAACTTATACAATAAAACTAAATAAATTAGAGATTATTGCGAAATTTATTATAGTGGCTAATATTAACCCAGTTGTTCGTTGGATTGCTTTACCTGGTAACCAGAAAGCAGATAAATTGAACTATTTAACAATAATTTCTTCTCTAGATACTAACGTATCTAGTCATCGTATCTAATCTAACGTATCGTATCGTATTCTAACGTATCTAATCATCGTATCATCGTATCTAACGTATCTAATCATCGTATGATTTTGTAAACTCAAAACTAATGGCAGATACGAAACAGTGAACTTACCACCATTCTCTTTACGTTAAATATGAACTTTTATATAAAAAAATCCTTATGAGACATCTAGTCTCAGGATGGCAATCTTTGATCTGCTGTGATCTCAGAATCATAAACCGAATTGAACTGTTGAACTTGAACCCCAGTTGTGAGGAAATTAGGAACAGGAAGCAGCAAATTGAACTAATGCAACAAATTAGTTTGGTTCATTGATGAGCTAATGAACCAAACTAATGAGAATGAACTAATGAACCAAACACAGAGCCAGTTTGGATGTTAAACAAACGGCTTCTATATCAAATAGGATGATAAAATAATTCATTAAGAAATGTAACGTTACAGATGGACCCAGAGAGAGACTGAAAAATGCGAGGAACTCACAATAAAGATATGATCTCTTTATTCAACAAAGCCGTTATCTCGGTCTTCAGCGCTGAATACCGGAGAAATATCACACCAAGGGTGAAAATCGGAAAACCGGAAAAATCCCTTCCAACCGCAAACGTTTGTGCAGTCAGAAATGTCCACATTAAATATTGATTCCATGAGCAGTCATGGCACTCTAAACGACATAAAGAGGAAAATTAACACTAAATTATTAAAGCAAATAAACAGGACCGGATATAATCTCATGGCCAGACTCTTGCGCTGGTATAATGTTTGAGGCAACATTAACATTAACATATAACAAAACATTAACACAGTAATGAATTTAATCAAATGAAAACTATCAAATGTTAAGAAATTATTCAAGGAGATGAAAATATAGGTGCAGTTTACCATCAATTTATTAAGGAAAACAACATGGACACAAGTTATTCGACACAACAGCCCAACAAATAACGAGATAGCAATTGATAACGAGAAGCTACTATGGGTCCCGATATCAGAAAATGATCTTATCTTGCCTTATGAATCGATTCGTTTTGATTTATTTCAAATACAAAAACGTGGACTCCAAAAGTCTCCTGCTGTAATGTACCCGGATATCAACAAAAGCCTTTGACACTGTACCACACCAATCACTATTAAGTTAGCTTAAGGCCCAGGAGGCAATTGTTTCGGGCTCACCATAGCCCGTGCTAAATGGACACTTCGTTCTGAGTAGCTAAATCTAAAACAACAACAACCAGGAGGCAGATTAGAAGCTTAAGAATTAGAAGATACACGTAATCATTCTATAAGATTAGATAAATGGATAAATGACATAGAGACGTGATTGGCCTCAGAACTGTCATAATTCGTCAATGACAAAAAATATCAATACAATACTCTACTCGCCTGTTTTCTCAACATGGTATGATACATGATGAACATGGTATGATACATGATGAACATGGTGTGATACATGTAGACCATGGTGTGATACATGATGAACATTGTGTGATACATATAGGCCATGGTGTGATACATAACGACCATGGTGTGATACATATAGGCCATGGTGTGATACATATAGACCATGGTGTGATACATATAGACCATGGTGTGATACATATAGACCATGGTCTGATACATAACGACCATGGTGTGATACATATAGACCATGGTGTGATACATATAGACCATGGTGTGATACATATAGGCCATGGTGTGATACATATAGACCATGGTGTGATACATATAGACCATGGTGTGATACATATAGGCCATGGTGTGATACATATAGACCATGGTGTGATACATATAGGCCATGGTATGATACATAATCTGAACCTAGGAAACACGCAACATAACAGCAAATATTTTTAACGATAACGTTGTCACAACCTTGCAGAAACGTTTCTAAAACGAAGCGTTTTAACATAAAAAGTTTTGGTTGTGTTTAGTGGTTGCTGGAAAGGCAATCAACCAGCCAGCAAACAGAATAAGCTCTTCTTTTTCTGATTCTCTTTTATTACTGAATAAATTTTATTTTGCGATTAAATTAAACATGGAAAAATGAAAAGCAGGGATGGATAAATATGTTCATTAATGAGACAGATCTCAAGCAATGAACAAAACGAATTTATCTGAGGAAAATGATTATTTTTTTGTGTTAAGGAAATATTATCACAAAGACACTATTGACAATTTTTTTCAGGGTTATAACTCAATTAGGTGAATTATATGTTCAAAGGGAGTTGGACCACAGCTGTCCCTGAAGAGTGAAGATTACTTTGATAAAATTATATACAATGTCTCTCAAAAACCCTTAATTCATATAGGGTTTTTTTTAGCATATATGCTCTTTTAATGGGATGTATATATAGTCTATTAAAACTCTCTTCTTGAGGTTATCTTGAGGTTATCTTGAGATGATTTCGGGTCTTTTTTAGTGTCCCCGCGGCCCGGTCCTCGACCAGGCCTCCACCCCCAGGAAGCAGCCCGTGACAGCTGACTAACACCCAGGTACCTGGTTGATACCTGGTTGATACCTGGTTGATGGGGTTCTGGGAGTTCTTCTACTCCCCAAGCCCGGCCCGAGGCCAGGCTCGACTTGTGAGAGTTTGGTCCACCAGGCTGTTGCTTGGAGCGGCCCGCAGGCCCACATACCCACCACAGCCCGGTTGGTCCGGCACTCCTTGGAGGAATAAATCTAGTTTCCTCTTGAAAATGTCCACGGTTGTTCCGGCAATATTTCTTATGCTTGCTGGGAGGACGTTGAACAACCGCGGACCTCTGATGTTTATACCTATTTACTGCTAGATAACAGGGGCATAGGGTGAAAGAAACTCTGCCCATTGTTTCTCGCCGGCGCCTGGGATCGAACCCAGGACCACAGGATCACAGTCCCGCGTGCTGTCCTCTCGGCCGACCGGCTCCCTAATTCTAATTTAATCCCTCTATATTCTAATTTAAGCATCGTTGCAAGATAAGTGATCAGATTGCTGCAACTATGCAACGTAAAATTACGAACGTCATGTTATGTTGATAGCTTCATGTTTTACCCATATTTCTTCCTCTCTGGGGCTGCGTGAGGGATAATGTTGCTCATTCAATTATACATCGTAAAGACAATCGCGAATAATAGTGCAAGTTAATAGCCTAGAGCTCATCATTTTCCGGCTATTCACTCAGCAGGCCGCTGGCATGATGTTGCAAATGTTGTGTTTGTGTTATAACCTAACCCGTCCTCGTACAAATTATGTCGCTTCTCGCTCGTGTGCGTTACGGCCAAAAATTAGGCCGTAATTTGAAAATTAAAAATAATGGAAAAACAAAATTTGGATTTCTTGTTCCCCAAACAGCAATTCAATCTTATCTCACCTTACTATGGTAGGTTAGGAGGGCAGGAAGTTCTCTTAAGGTTTCAAAACGTCATGAAAACCGTCAATTGAAAGAACAAATCCACAAGGGCCGTGACGAGGATTCGAACCTGCGGCCGGGAGCATCCCAGACGTCAATTGAAAGTTTCCTTTCCTAACCTAACCGAGAAAGTCAGAGGACCCAAAACAGAAAACGGGACTATACGTCACTTTCGTGAGCCAATTTCATTTTAAATTGCGTTTTTTTTTTTTTTCTTTAGCCTGAGTGCGCATAGGAACGAAAAGCGACGTAATTTATAAGGGGAAGGATTGTTACAAATGTGTATATATGAATACATGAACCTACAGCAAGTCAAGTAATAATACAGCCCATTCTTCCTAGGGTTTACCAACGTCCAGAAAATGGGCAATTTAAAGTGCCCTTATCCTAACCAACCACAGGACCCAAAACAGAAAACGGGACAGTACGTCACTTTCACGAGCTGCTTCTATTTTATTATACGGCAATTTTTGGCTTTATGTAACGCATACGAGCGAAAAGCGACGTTCTTTGCAGGAGGACAGGTTGCAGGAGGACAGGTTGCAGGAGGACAGGTTGCAGGAGGACAGGTTGCAGGAGGACAGGTTGTAGGAGGACAGGTTGCAGGAGGACAGGTTGCAGGAGGACAGGTTGCAGGAGGACAGGTTGTAGGAGGACAGGTTGCAGGAGGACAGGTTGCAGGAGGACAGGTTGTAGGAGGACAGGTTGTTGGAGGACAGGTTGCAGGAGGACAGGTTGCAGGAGGACAGGTTGCAGGAGGACAGGTTGCAGGAGGACAGGTTGTAGGAGGACAGGTTGCAGGAGGACAGGTTGCAGGAGGACAGGTTGTAGGAGGACAGGTTGCAGGATGACAGGTTGCAGGAGGACAGGTTGCAGGAGGACAGGTTGCAGGAGGACAGGTTGTAGGAGGACAGGTTGCAGGAGGACAGGTTGCAGGAGGACAGGTTGTAGGATGACAGGTTGCATAATAAGCATACAAACCTACAGCAATTCATTTAACCACACGCGTACCCTGGAAACACAAACCGAAACTGTCTCTATTTTCCGCTTGTTACAACTTGTAATAAAGTTGTTACATCTTGGCTTAACGTGTTTATGACGTATTAGAACGTTGTTACAACTTGCTATATTGGTTGTTATAACTGGTTAGGTGTTAAAACTTGTTCGAACGTTGTACCAACGTCGTAGTTTCGGTGTGTGTTTGGCGGGTACAGACCAACACTTTACTTAGTCACCCCTTCCTTCTCCTTCGCCATTTTCTCAACCCTCTACCATCTTTCTTGCCCTTCGCCACTTTCTCTTATCTTCACTATTTTCTCCTTCATCCCTGTCATCTTCTTGAGGATGAAACATTTTATTTAGCGAGATTGAAAATTACAAAGAATTTTAATTTAATGCAAATGGTAGGGGGGAGGGGGGATGGGGCTCCACCCCCCCTATCTGCCTATCTCCAAGTCATCTTAGAAAGTGTGGGTGGTACTTGGAACACTGAAGTGCAGTCCGTCGTGCAAGACGTTAAGCTCTTGACGGAAAATTTTTCGTCATAAGTAGGAAGAAATTGTGCCCAACGGTAGAGCGACGGTCTCGCTTCATGCAAGTCGGCGTTCAATCCCCCGACCGTCCAAGTGGTTGGGCACCATTCCTTCCCCCCGTCCCATCCCAAATCCTTATTCTGATCCCTTCCCAATGCTATATATTCGTAATGGCTTAGTATTCACTCCTGTTAATTACCTTAACTTCCCGACCTGCTCCAATCTCTATTTGAGATTGTTTCTTATGTTCCAAGCCCCTTATGCGGGTTTCCCAAATGATTTCTTAAATTTTTTTAACATGTCTTCCACGATGTCGAAGTTTTTAATAGCTGCACGATTAAAGGAATAAGCATAAAACAAAGTTTAAAAATAAATAAGATTTTAAATCCGAGCGGTTTTAATGTGAATTATATTCGAGGAATTATATTCCTCGCGATAGAGATTTTAGGAACAATAACATGATGCTCGAACCAATCTTACACACGAGGTAAGATGAGGTTACCTACTTTGAGGTTACCTTGAGATGTTTTCGGGACTTAGCGTCCCCGCGGCCCGGTCCTCGACCAGACAACCGACCAACCAAAAACATCATGATCCTTGTTTTGCTTCATATTATCTGCATGCTCGTCCCATTCTCAATTATATTCCTCGCGGATAGACCTAATTATCTTACTCGTCCTCCCCACCATTCTTGGCCATCCTCCGCCACCGCCCCAGATTACTGAACGGGTAGAATTTTCAGACACAAATGGCCCCCCCCCCCCAAGAACAGGTTGAAGCTTCCATTGGGGGGGGGGAGCTTCAAGAAGATATCTTTCCAGCCTTCACCGGATAACGCGTTCCTGCAGAGAACCATTTGGTGTAGTTTTGTTGCAAAATGGCGACCTTTTCAAGAGGGAGCATAATCAAGTCGATTTTATTTTTTATTTCTATCTTGGTGGGATTTTATGTTCTTGTGTATTTCAGTTTTACTTCCGTTAAAGACATGATTTATTAAGATGGACAATGAGGAAATAGAAGGAACTAATATAGGAAATTATAAGGAAAATATAATGCAATTTGATAGGGAAAACTGATTGGAAATATTGGGAAATCATATAGGGAAAATATTACAAAATAAATAAGAAAAATACACTGAAATATATTTATTTTTAAAGTAACTTGTTTGGCTTTATTTAACAAATTGAAAACGACTATGACAACATTCATGATATTTTTCTTTTTTTAATTTTTAAACGTTCATAAAAAATATCATAACATTGAAAACATGATTT
The DNA here is from genome assembly GCF_040958095.1 of Procambarus clarkii. Classification (NCBI taxonomy): domain Eukaryota; kingdom Metazoa; phylum Arthropoda; class Malacostraca; order Decapoda; family Cambaridae; genus Procambarus; species Procambarus clarkii. The sequence continues at coordinate 27,807,707 of NC_091202.1, read as the reverse complement.
GGGCGGAAAAAAAAATTCGGATCATATCCAAAATGTTTTATGTTTTAAAACTAATTTTATGATGAATATTAATGGAATTTAATTCTTAATTGTCATTAAAACTATTAAATCAATTTTTAAGAATGTTTAAAACTTAAAGACACGGTTTGAAGATTTGAATTGCCCCTCCAAAATTTGGAGCTATCGGTAATATCAATTATTACTTATAGATATAGAGTTCTATGCTCTAGAGTCTATGTTCTAGAGTCTACGCCCTAGAGTCTATGTTCTAGAGTCTATGCCCTAGAGTCTATGTTCTAGTGTCTATGCCCTAGAGTTTATGTTCTAGAGCCTATGCCCTAGAGTTTATGTTCTAGAGTCTATGCGCTAGAGTCTATGCCCTAGAGTCTATGCCCTAGAGTCTATGTTCTAGAGTCTATGCCCTAGAGTTTATGTTCTAGAGTCTATGCCCTAGAGTCTATGCCCTAGAGTCTATGCCCTAGAGTCTATGCCCTAGAGTCTATGTTCTAGAGTCTATGCCCTAGAGTCTATGCCCTAGAGTTTATGTTCTAGAGTCTATGCCCTAGAGTCTATGCCCTAGAGTCTATGTTCTATATCCACCATTAGTCAAATTCCTGTATTTTGTGCAGACAATGAGTCACAATAACGTGGCTGATACGATACGATAACCAAACCACACATGGGAAAGTGAAGAAACAGCGAAGTTTCGATCCATCCTCGACCATTATCAAGTCCCGGATGGATCGAAACGTCGTCTTTTCTTTTGTTTTCTGATGTGTTATTCGGTCATCAATTTTTACTCTTAATTTTAAGATTACAAAATATAATACGATTTCCACTAAACTGTCCTTTATTGAATCAGTATTATATGGGCGCAAAGGTAAATATACAGATTAAAATAAAATACACATAAATGGTGAGGAAAGTAAAGCAAATATCAGGTGAAATCACAGTTACAGTTAACTACAGTGAACGCCAAGAAATGAACCCCATTTTACCACAGGGAAACAGTTACTGTGCGTCCCACGATAAGGAACTATAACCCATTTGCGGCTCGTATAAGCTGGCATGCCAGTCAATTCATTACATGAGAACGGGCAGTTCACGAAGATCTCAGTGAACGACAGTTCGTAAACTGCCACATAGACGACAAGTACGTTCGTCTTGAGTAGACAGCAGCACAAGAACTGTGTCGTTTCGAACGGTGACCCGTTTAGGCAGTGAAATATTCTGCTCACCTAACAGTGACAAGGCCAGTGGAGCGAGAAAGTCTGAATGATAATAAAGTAGTTGGAATATCCTGTCCACCCTGGCAACGACATGCGCCCTTGTCCAAGATGTTTAAGAGATCAGAGCCGCTGCTGCTAGAAGATAGTGAGGTAAAGTGTTTAAGATTTGTTTCCCCTTCGCTGGATTATGGGATGTAAGTTAGTGTTTCGGTTCAGTGTTACGTGTGTTGCCTGTCTGATCTGCTGCATCGTTCTGTCTGAAAAATCTAAGACTGTTAAATCTGATTGTTAACCTGGTTGCAATTTCCCTATCTAGCAGTCATCAGATTGATCAAAATGAGCGTTTACGGCGTAGAAATGAATAAGAAGCGTCTTCTGTCTATCAGTATATACAAATCTTTGTCACACAGAAGCTGTGGTTGCTAAACACCCTTGCAAACGGCTACCAAAAAGCTGTGAGACTTCCTCCTTGTGGCGTATGGCTGGATCTGAGTCAGCGGTTTGCATCTCCCTACAGAACGACTTTCCCTGCATCGGCAACATGTTCAGTTTTTCGTAAACACGAAGATATATTGCAGACGTCGACTTAACTATATAGAGATAGAGATTTTCCCTAACTTGGTCTGACAAGAATTGTGTCAAGATATATCATGTCACCTGTAAATTTATGTGCACTTTTGTGTGCGAAAACAAGCGCATGCGCGTGCGCGCGCACACACACACACACACACACACACACACACACACACACACACACACACACACACACACACACACACACACACACACACACACACACACAAGAGTCAATGCTCGATCCTGAAAGCACAAATAGGTGAGTACAAATAGGTGAGTACACACACACACACACACACACACACACACACACACACACACACGCAACATCAAACAGACTAAGACGAGCATACAGCACGCTTGTGCACTTATCAGGAACCCAAACATTGACACTATCTCACTAACGTATCCTCACGCACACACACTCACATGTTTATAAGTGTAGACACATTAACACATACACATGCATACACAAGCAGGCTCACAAAACAAGACGCACCTACTCTCATACACATCATAATTAATATGTTCCGTGTCAGAGTAGATAACAAGATTGGAAGTTAATATTCGGGACCAAAGACCCAGAACTCAACCCCCTCACTATCACAACTATGTGAGTACATAAATGCAATTTGGTTGTCAGTGTCGATATCGACATCTTGATGTGAATTTTACAAGAACTGACGAGAATTAATTGTAAATAGCTTTAGGAGACGAGGTATACCTGCAAATTGGTCCGTAAGTGGCTCCTAGAGTTCAGTCATAACACGTGCAAGGTAATGAAGACTCAGTAGAGAAGACATCTGACATCTCCGGGGATTAGGAATCTCAGAAAGACCCAGTAGACGAAAGCACAAATTCGTGTTGTGATAGTTGTAAGAAGAACGCTATACTGCGCAACGCTTAAAAGCACAGCTAGGTGAGCAGTACACTGTTAGTACACTGAAGCATACAGTTTCGTGACAGAAAAATGGGAACTGACTATCAAATGACCAAACGACCAACAACACTGTCTGTACCATACAGGATCAGGTGGACAGACGTACCAGACAGAAAATCTGTACAGACTTCCGTCCACCATTTTTAAAGATAGTTCAGATAATGAGATTTTCCACTTGTGAGAATAAAGTGCTCTTGTGTAAATCACGATCACTATTAACAATTAAGAAGGGGTACCACCTCTGGTGTAAGTGTAGGGACCCATAGCCTCGGAGAAGAAAATAAAGAGTACTTAGAGAAGACCTTGAGAAGAAGAGAAGAAGAATGAGAAGACCATTAATAATTAATGTATAAATTTATTTGAATTCAATTATTGTGAACGAGTTTTGAGAGGAGTATTTTCACTATTATTAATTTAATTTTGTACAAGACATATTAAGACGAAAAGACATATTTACAAGACAAAAAACCTATTAAGCTGCCACTGTAAACTCCAGACCAAAAGTTTACATATATTGAGGATGAATAACGCGTTACAATCAGTTTAAATAATCATCTCAAAAACTGTTTCTTTCTCAGCTGAATTTGTTTAAATTAAAATAATTGATTGGTACGTTATTTTTACATTTCTAAATATGGCTTTGGCGTTCATATTTAAGCGAAGAGTAACTGCATAATCCCAAAATTTCACCACTTTACCGTATTGAAGAGTTGTAATGCCCTCTTGAACTAACCTCAAGTTTCCAAATACTTGAATTTTTCAGCAACAACTTAACTAAATTGTTCATGTCATCATAACCGAACGCTCAGAAAAAAGTTATAATTCTACAAAGAACGTAGCTGTAACCTTTTTTAATTACTATTGTTCTGTTGTTACGAAGCTGAAACACCGTAATAACGAATTGAAAACGCTGTGGCAGTGTTGTGCCTAGAGGTACATAGAACAGTGACTGTAGCCACATAGAACAGTGCCTGTAGGTACATAAAACAGTGCCTGTAGCCACATAGAACAGTGCCTGTAGGCACATAAAACAGTGCCTGTAGGCACATATAACAGTGCCTACAACCACATATAACAGTGCCTGCAGCCACATAAAACAGTGCCTGCAGCCACATAAAACAGTGCCTGCAGCCACATATAACAGTGCCTACAGCCACATAGAACAGTGCCTGCAGGCACAACAAGGTATGCCGTATATTAGAGGTATACATTACACTAGAGTGACCGGTGAAACCTCTTTGTGAGTTACGATGTAGCATATTCTTATCAAAACTAATTTTTTTTTTTGCAGCCAATCGGATTGCTTTTCTGGCTGAATACACTTGCCAAATTGCCTCTTTCATGAGCACAAAGGGAACAGATGAGGTCACAGACTCAACGAGAAATTATTTTTGTCAAAATTCTCAGGTGAAAGCATTTTGTTTCCGGCCTCGTGGTGTCGTGGACTCCAGGCTAGACCGCCACTTATTGCACCAATAACTGGCAGCCGAGGGTTTATGCATTTAAAGAAGGATAAGATTAAGGTGCAGACGAGGAGTCACAATAACGTGGCTGAAGAATGTTGACCAGACCACACACTAGAAGGTGAAGGGACGACGACGCTTCGGTCCGTCCTGGACCATTCTCAAGTCGATTGATAATCGACTTGGGACGTCGTCGTCCCTTCACCTTCTAGTGTGTGGTCTGGTCAACACAAGATTAAGGTATTCGAAGGGCAGACATGACACAAAATAAGACTGTTTTGTTCTCTGATCAGATGTTGAATCTTTCATCATCAATATCATCTGTCAGCTGATAAACTAATCTTACCCAGAATGATGTTCAATGCCACTAACTGCTTCTCCATTTTCATATATCTGTGCTCACTCTGAGTCTAACAATTTTTTCATAATTGGGTTCAGGAGGTCCACGAGTACTCCTTCCATTCGATATGGATTCCATGTCTTACCACCTTGCCCCACGGCAGCCATTTCCAGAAATTCGGTGAATCTCATGTTTCCTGGCAACCACTTTTAAACATTCAATCTATACAGTTGATTCATGGTAGCCATTCTTTTAACGATTCACTGTATACACTTTCTCCATGGCAATATTTATATATATGACAGTGTCAGACCACGAAGGAAGGATAAACTCAGCAATTTTCCTAAATACTTTCGTATTTAATAACACATCTTCAGAAGGATGGATTTACAGTTAAGTGTGTGTGCATATATAGGCAGGAATGAGGTACAATGTGTTTAATGAGATAATGGGATGTTGATAAGATATCACTGAGATAAATGAATATCAATGATCCTACTCAAATAGCTCTTTAACTGATTAATCAAAAATGGATCTAAACTATACAGAGAATTATACTAATCTTCAAATTACATGATTTAGTAATTTATTAAAGCAGATTCAATAATGTTTCTGTTGAAAATGCTTCTACAAATCGTTATAGAACTCTCCCAATCAAATTTGGTGAGAATTTTCTGACAAATAGACAAAGTATAAGACATTTGGCTATGTCTTACCGAGGCCAATTGTCTCCTTAGCCTCAGCCTCCATAGACACACTTGAGTGTTTTCAGCATCTTTATATTCTCTGCAAGTTACTAGTTATCCTGTCTGTCTCTGCCTCATGGCTCTTGAATTATCATCTCTGCTCTTCTTTCCTAGTCTTATCTTAAAGATCTAAGCTCTCCTCTTCACGTGATGGCTCACCACCACAACAATTCAAGTGGGCATAGAGAGGTAGACCTCTTTACCCCCTCTGTTGCCACTGATGAATAAGTACTAGTAGGTATAAGCACTTAATATATTACTTTTTTTCGTCCTGAACCCATTTCAGCGCCATTATACATCTTCCTCGGGATGCGACATATTTTCTCTATACCACTAAGACAAAGATGGTATAGAAGAACCAGCTCTATACCACCTTGAGAAGTTGGTCTTCCCCTTTAGAATGAGGGAGGATGAAACACAAGAGAATGAAAACACATCAGGATGAACATTTCAACAGGATGAAACACAAGAGAATGAAAACACATCAGGATGAACATTTCAACAGGATGAAACACAAGAGAATGAAAACACATCAGGATGAACATTTTAACAGGATGAAACACAAGAGGATGAAAACACATCAGGATGAACATTTTAACAGGATGAAACACAAGAGGATGAAAACACATCAGGATGAACATTTCAACAGGATGAAACACAAGAGAATGAAAATACATCAGGATGAACATTTCAACAGGATGAAACACAAGAGGATGAAAACACATCAGGATGAACATTTTAACAGGATGAAACACAAGAGGATGAAAACACATAAGGATGAACATTTCAACAGGATGAAACACAAGAGGATGAAAACACATCAGGATGAACATTTCAACAGGATGAAACACAAGAGGATGAAAACACATAAGGATGAACATTTCAACAGGATGAAACACAAGAGGGAAGTTGGTCTCTACTTGTGTTTCATCCTGTTTTCACAACTGAGTTCATTCCTGTTAACCTATAATGGTTCACTCCTGTGAGGTTCCCTGTTGTTGCTGTTCCTTTTCACACAACTGCTTTGCCTGGCTTCCTTTCATCTCCCCTCAGTGTTTGGGTGTTTTATCACACTTTATACATGAGTGTTTTATTTTTAGCTCTAGTGTGTGTGTGTGTGTATGTGTGTGTGTGTGTGTGTGTATGTGTATGTGTGTGTGTGTGTGTGTGTGTGTGTGTGTGTGTGTATGTGTGTGTGTGTGTGTGTGTGTGTGTGTGTGTGTGTGTGTGTGTGTGTGTGTGAAGGGTCGCGTCAGCTTGCCAATATAACAGAGGGAGGCAATATTCCCAGTGGAGTGACTTAAGCACCGAAGGCCCCCTGCGATAATTCCATCAAAAAGCAGCTTATCCCCTGAGATCTTAAGACGCCAGTGGGTGAAGAGGTGGCTGAAGATGTCGGGAAGGAGGAGGAAATGGATTTGCTGCTCTATATTATGTGCCCGAGGAGCCAGACGAAGGTGGAAGGAGGTGGGTGGTGGTGACAATGGTGTCCACAAGAGTGTCTGGAGGATATGGATGTTGTAGGTGAGAGGGCCAGGCTTGAGAGACTCAGTGACTTCCAGACCTTAAAGCTTTTGACCAGACCACACACTAGAAGGTGAAGGGACGACGACGTTTCGGTCCGTCCTGGACCATTCTCAAGTCGGAACGACGACGTTTCTGTCCGTCCTGGACCATTCTCAAGTCGACAATCGACGTTTCTGTCCGTCCTGGACCATTCTCAAGTCGATTGTCGACTTGAAAATGGTCCAGGACGGACCGAAACGTCGTCGTCCCTTCACCTTCTAGTGTGTGGTCTGGTCAACATATTTTAGCCACGTTATTGTGACTCATCGCCTGCGTATATACATATATATGTGTATGACAAGAATATGTGGTTTATTTTAATATTTTATATTATATATGTGGTTTATTTTAATATGGGATCTGATTGTCCTTAACTAGATTTTTCTGTTGTTATCGACGTATATATCAACGACGATAACATTGAGAGAGAGAGAGAGAGAGAGAGGAATAAAACGAGTCAGAGGCAGTCAAGAAATGCGGACAGATTCCGAGAAAGATGTAAGAGCAATCTGCGCGGCCCATCTATCTTCTAGTGTTGACCTACGTGGAAGGTCGTAGGTGAAGGGTCGTAGGTGAGGGGGTCGTAGATGGGAACGTTGGTAGTGGTCGTGGCTTCCCATCAGGAAGTGCTGACGCCTCCCCACGTCAAAATAACTCATTCTCTCGCCAATAATTTCGTCTGTATATATTTTTAAACATTTAAAACATTTATACATTAGTTGCAGAACAGCATATGATGTATATATATATATATATATATATATATATATATATATATATATATATATATATATATATATATATATATATATATATATATGCACACACACACGCTTGAACTTGACTTTCATTAAGTATAATAGAGCAATAGGAACTCAAAGAGAACAAAATGACTTATATTTGCTTCTCAGGGTGCATAAAAGTGCACCTGACTTAAATGTATTTCGAAGTGAAGAACAATCGATCATGATATAAGGTGGCACTCGCTATCATATAATTGAGTTTAAGGCATCACTGGATTTGATTCATCCAATTTAGCGACCAAAAGTTTAAAAGCTTTGAATAAAACAAAATGATAAAAAGTTCCAATAGAGCTGGATATCTAAACCTTGGTGAGGATATTAAAAAGAAACTGTGAGAATTTTTTCCGGGTTAACAATGTATCAAATTTTAATGTTCTCATAACTTTTTGGTAAATCTGTATCACTCCCAAAGACTGGAGTGTGGTAGTTGACCCCGGTGTCACAAGGTCATATATCTCTGTGATCAATGACCTTGACAGGTATGGATGTCCCACAGATCAACCCGTCACTTCAAAAAATATTTATATATTTGATTTTCTTACTAACGCCACCACTAAAACTGAAAAAAATTGAAACTCTTTTATTTGCAATTAGATATCAATGACTTATTCCCTGTAACAGTAATCATGTTTAAACCTAACAGAAAAATTGATTTCATAAAATAAAAATATTCCCCTGAATGATGAGAACAGCATTAGGGGAAGAATTATATTTTTTTAATTACTTTTAAATTAAAAATGCCCAACACTGTTATCCAAACATAAGCCACTTTATATCACATGTAAAGACAAATCCTTTTGATTGGCAGCGTATCCATTTATCTCTTGCAGGATAACAACTTATTGCTCTCGTTTAAATTCCGACCAGTTCTCTGTTCCACTACATAAAAGAGAGAACTGTGCTCTATTTTCACTGTCATGAACAAAAAAATATATATAAGGGGTTATATTACAACACTTATCATAAAGTACTGATTTTGCAATGTATTATTATTATTGGTAAATGTAAAAGTTAAAGTTGAATTAAGGGCAGAGTTTTTAAATGGCATTTAATTTTATATTTTCCACTTCATTTAGAGTAACTGTTTACATAAGCAGATCTCCAATAACCGCAGCAAGCAAGATTCACTCCCTCAAAATCGTGGGAAAAAAGTTTTCCCTTAAGAGAGGATAAGTCTCCTTTGGTAAGAAGAGGGTCGTTGAAACGGCCCACATCTAATAGGTAGGGCTCAGAAGCCGGAGAAAGCACAACTATATAGGAAAAAAAGGTTACTTTTTAAACAGAATCACGAAGAGACGTATAATTGGACATTAAGATACTAGCTGAAACTTTACCCACTAGAGAACAAAGAATCAGAGAAGGCCTAATTACCGCGTAAGATACTGAGAGACCTGTTAAGTAAAGAAAGATAAACTGACTGAAAGATAAATCACACAATCGACTTGAGAATGGTCCAGGACGGACCGAAACGTCGTCGTCCCTTTACCTTCAAGTGTGTGGTCTGGTCAACAAAGATAAACTGTTCCAGCTAGAGTTTGTTCCAGTATTTTATTCAGCTAGGAACAGCTATAATCTGTTCCTTGGATGATACCAGAGTCGCAGCTTTTCAAGGCGCTAGGTGATAAACAGGTCATACTGTGGTGTCATGTCACTTCGATGAGTGTCTCCAAGAGTCTTCAAGAGTTACCAAGAGTCTTCAAGAGTCATGTCACTTCCCACATTACCATCACACCAACATTCAGAAAAAAATACTAACATAAATATTTACAGATGTAATTTAGCTAATATTCCTTTTTTATTTCTTTAAAAAAATATATGCCTTACTTATTTTTATATATTTTTATGTCTAAAAGACATGATTATATAAAGTGAAAATGTTTCGAAGTTGTTTCCATTAGCACAGTTATATATATTTTAACTGATGATTTAGCAATTAAATGGATTAAAAAAGGATTTCAAGATAAAATCGCCAATATGCCTCAATTATTCATGGCTGTTTTAGTGTGAATGTTTATTCATCTTTTTTAGAGTGTTGAGTAATGATTTTGTTCGCTATTGTAGATTCAGTGTCATTGTGCAACTTTAATTATAACCCAAAAAGTTATCTAAATTTCAATATGTAATTCTGCTAATATTATTGGGATACAGTACTGTATTGAGGGCCTTACTTTTGTTGAAATTTAGTGGTTTTTATTGGCTAAAAGTGTGCTAGCATTTTTTATTGAGCGCCCCGGTAGTTTTGTGTTGAGCGCCCCACTAGTTTTGTGTTGAGCACCCCACTAGTTTTGTGTTGAGCGCCCCAGTAGTTTTGTGTTGAGCGCCCCACTAGTTTTCATTTGAGCGTCTAAGTAATTTTGCGCTTGGCTTCCCAGTAATATTGTGTCTGACGTTCCAGTAATTGTATATAAAAACACTCCAGTAATTCTATTTTGATTTGCAAGGTCTAAAAAGATCTGAATCTCTGTACCTGAAACTCTTCATATTATCCCATCTGGTATTCTTGCATTAGTTTCTGGCACAAGTTTCTGTTTTGTTTTGCAGCATCTTGTGTTACCAGTGTTGTAGTTAATCCCTCGAAGAGCAAAACTTTGTTGTGTTTTTCATCAAAATCAATTATTTTTGGCTTGATGGTATCAAAGGGAGCCGGTCGGCGGAACGGACAGCACGCTGGACTTGTGATCCTGTGGTCCTGGGTTCGATTCCAGGCGCCGGCGAGAAACAATGGGCAGAGTTTCTTTCACCCTATGCTCCTGTTATCTAGCAGTAAAATAGGTACCTGGGTGTTAGTCAGCTGTCACGGGCTGCTTCCTGGGGGTGGAGGCCTGGTCGAGGACCGGGCCGCGGGGACACTAAAGCCCCGAAATCATCTCAAGATGCCGAGTTAACAGGAAATATCTAACTAGGGTTTTGAGGTCTTTTTCTATATAAATCAAAGTATTAAAATGAATGAGAGCAGATATAGATTATAAACATAATGGTTACAAACATTTTAATGTTACAAACAGATAATGATTATAAACTGGTTCTGATTACAAAAAAATGTATAAGTACAATAAGGCTTCCAACAACTCATCAATGCCATTTAACAATTCATATTTTCATATATATCCAAATTTTGCTTTTATTCATACATTGTAAATTACCTTACATGATAGCAAACATTCAAATACATGTGTTTTGTTTTGTTTTAATTTCCATTCATTACTGGTTTCTGTAACGTTCTGTACTCTACAAATTTCAGAGTAACCACCTCAAAATCGTCTGATTATATGACTGAATATCACGGTAATATTTGCTGTAATCTGTGTATTCTATACAAAAGCCTGGTAATAAGCATATGTCAAATATATTCACATGAGACCCTGAGAACATTCAGCTTATATTGAGATGTTGTATGTATCCAGCCACAGCTGAGCTCCGAGTGCCAGTTTCCGGCATTGACTCCCTGGTCAAAGCCCCATTCATTACCTGAAGCCTCGACTCCAAAGAGATGTTGACACACACACGTAGTTTAATGGGGTTTCTCGACCGGGTATACTCGCACTGAAAGATAAACAGAGTATGGCCCGCGTTCGTCCTTAGCATACTTGAATGACCAGACGCCTAACAGGATTTCTGGTACGAGACCGGGCCGTGGGGACGTTGATCTTCGGTACCAATGGAAGGTAAGCACTACCTCCTGCCACATCCAGCTCACCTGTTATGTCTACCACATCCACCACATCATATATATAAATATCACAACATCAACAAATATCCCAGCAGCCAACCCGCCAAACACACACCGAAACTACGACGTTGGTACAACGTTCGAACAAGGTTTAACACTTCCTAACCAGTTATGATAACCAATATAGCAAGTTGTAACAACGTTTTAATACGTCATAAACCCGTTAAGCCAAGATGTAACAACTTTATTACAAGTTATAACAAACGGAAAATTGAGACAGTTTCGGTTTGTGTTTCCAGGGAACTCCCCATTAAGTTGTTATCCCATTATCCATTTTCCTCCCATTTAGACATTCATGCAGTCTTTAACCCCTTCCTCTCCTCACTGTCAGTGCCTCGTCCCCCAGCACCCGCAGTCTTATCTCCCTCGCTCTTCATTAGGTCTTTGAAAAAACATTAGAAAGCTCTAGTCTCTGGCCAGCTTTGTATTAATACTCTTTCATTCATTCACCATCTCACCATCACTGAGCTATCCCACTCTAACCCTCACCATTAATCCACCATTCCACTCTCACTCACAATCACTCTGCCATTCTTCTCTCGCAAGAAGGTACCACGCATCGAATTTAGTAATATCTAAGGTTTTCTAGTTATAAGGAAATAAAAACCCGCTAGTGGGTGCCCCCATTGTATATCTAACTTGTTCCATAAAAATATTTGATTCTGCGAGCTCTCTCTTAAATCGTAAACCAGAATACGCTTACCATCGTCTGGTAGATAATATTTCATAGCCAGGTGTGGAGGTACTAGGCCTGGTGGAGCCAGATGTGTGGCAGAGACAGGTGAGAAGCTGGACCAGGTGGTGTGAGAAAAGCCATTCCAACACAGGGAAAAAAAGGCCTCAAACTGCTTCGCTCTTTCAAGGAAAAGAAAAATGTCTCCTGTATGTCTCCGAGGCTTTGAAGCAGGTTATGTCTTCCTTCTCACCCTCTACTACCCACCCACTTGCTCTTTACAACTTTTCTGGACCAATTTTTCCAGACCCATCCGGCAGAAACTTAAAATTGTGTTTTTTCTTGCGTGTGTGTGTGTGTGTTTTGGTGTGCAAGAGGGAAGGACTCGATGATGCGTGTCTCTACAAACTGTGAACAACTGATGATTTTATCATTATCCATTATTTTATTTTATTTTTTCCCATATCGTTTTAGGGAATATATTTTCCCTTTTCTCAACCTACCTCAGTAAAGGTAATATATCTACATTTTTATTTCATTTTTTTTACCGAATTCGTAATCATTTGATCTGTAAGTTCAAAGTAGCAAATTGTTGATTGGAAATTCTGCCCAAAACACTGTTATTCGTGGAGGATCACATATTCAATAATGAGGCAACAGGGAAATAGGTAAATTTGATAATTTTGATTATACGTCGTTTTCTTGCCTATGGTGTCAACCTCAAATCATTAATCTTACTTCTAGACAAAGTGGAGGTCCACGTTGTCTCGAAGTTAAAGAGTTTGATCTAGAAGTTAAAGACTTTGACTTCTTTGTCAAAGAAGTCAATGTAAATAAAAGAGTCATCTCTAGACTTGACCCGTTCTGGCTAAGAGATGGAGAAAGATATATATATATATATATATATATATATATATATATATATATATATATATATATATATATATATATATATATATATATATATATATATATATATACCGTCGAGGTGTGAAGTACATCCTTACATCTTTTATTTATTTTTTTAGCACCACACACGAACGTTCAAGACAGGAGAAGAGCTTTCAGGTCCATTTTCACTCCATCCGGCGTCTTAAGGTCTTGCTATGCGCGAGAGCCTCTCATCTCCAGAGGATCTGTGGGGGCAGCATCTTTTGTACCGGGCAGTCTTGGTGATGCTCACGCGCATTAGTACTCGCAGCGGTGGGTAATGATCTTCATGTACTCACATGCATTAGTACACATAGCGATGAGTAACGACATCCATGGTTTACATGAATGGTATTACAGTTGTGTACAGTGTTTAGGTACAGTCTCTGTATTATCAGTGTCGGCCAGAGCTGTGCCTTGCTGCAGTGGCAGTGCAGTTATACAGCTGTATCTTGCTGCTGATGATCTATGTATTGTGTAAATAGTTTTCTGTAACTGCCTCTCCTCAGTACGCAAGTTTCCGAGTACCTTGATATGCAGTTTACAAAAAAATAAACTGCAGAAAAAAATAATGCAGTTTACCCATACTACTCATTAACTCATCCTCGCAACTAAAAGGTCCCTTTTTTACGACATCGTAACTAGCGTATCAAATGCATCTGATTAAGAATAGCAACAGCTCATAAATATTTACGTTTTCTATGCATCGGACTCAATAGGTTAGGGAAGTTGTTTGGGTTCGCACGTTATTGGTTGGCTAAAAGGTTGGATTTTGTACGACGTATTGATAAATTAAGAGAACAGGTGGCCTGATAACCAACATTGGTAGCGGAAGAACTGGTTTATTACAAGATAACTCTCAACCAAATTGTACACTATGCTATTTATTGTATTATATTTGCCTGTATTCTGAACAAATCGGGTACATTTTTCTTGAAATATATATATATATATATATATATATATATATATATATATATATATATATATATATATATATATATATATATATAAAGCCATACACATGTTTCATCCACGTCAATGCACAACTTTGTGTCGCTGTGCAATATCCTTATGCAGGCGAGGAGTCACGATAACGTGGCTGAAGAATGTTGACCAGACCACACACCAGAAGGTGAAGGGACGACGACGTTTCGGTCCGTCCTGGACCATTCCCAAGACGATAATCGACTTGAGAATGGTCCAGGACGGACCGAAACGTCGTCGTCCCTTCACCTTCTAGTGTGTGGTCTGGTCATCAATATCCTTATATAACAAATATGCTACAAGGCGGTCAAAAATAAGGAAAAAAAGGAAAATAGAATTGTGTTTAAAACACAACAGGGTTCACCAGAGCGAACCCTTGCCTCCAGGTAAAGCGGAAGTCTTACGTTAGACAAATGAACCAATGCGTTTCCAGACCCAGGCAGCTGGTCATTGTCCTCCTGCACTGACAACCCCTTCTTTCCAAACACCGTCACTTTTCTCCATTTCTTCCAGGGATCTTGCCTACCCGTCTTCCTTCTGGAGGTGAGGGCAGACCTTGACGAGGCGTCCTGTGGGCGAGATTAAGTTTGGTCACGGAGGGAAGGCCTCTCCGTGACCGGCTGCCGTGTTGAAGACACGTATACACTGATGTGTCAGTTATGGGATCGTATTCTAAAATAAATACAATTGTTTATCCTTAGAAGCACGGATAAGTGCCGTGTCTCTTGGAGAACAAGGATAAGTGTCATGTGAGTCCTGGACAGCAAGGATAAGTGTCATGTGTCAAAGGGGAACAATTTCTCAAGTGTGTTATATTATGTCTCAGTGTATATATTTACACACACACTCAAACACGAGGACCAACTGATGGAAATTCTACTTCTCATCATGGCTGAAATGTTATTGGTTATTTTATACAATGAAATTACAATTTATATAACAGAAAATGTGTTATTGTTTAGCGTAGCTTGTTCGCTATATATATATGTATATATATATATATATATATATATATATATATATATATATATATATATATATATATATATATATATATATATATATATATATATTCTTCTCTCCCTCCATGCCTTTACCCTCTCTTCTCTCTCACCTTCCCTTGTCCATTCCCTCTTTTGCTTTCTTTTCTTCCCCTATTTCTTAAACAAAATTTTACTTCAAAATGTCCCCCTACCATTTTCACTTCAGTTCACGCCTCTTTCCTACTCCACCTCCTCCTCTCCCACCGAGGGTCTGGACGTGGGAGAGGGGCGGAAACAACAGGGCGACACAGTATTTCTCTCTCCCAGGCTAATTGATAAGATCCTCCCTTACCGCTAATGGAACTGGGAGGCAGAGCTTCTCGCCTGATTATTTCCCTTTTACCATTTTTTTCCCCCTTCGAGCGTCAGAATATAATGGGAACTGTAAGGCTTAGTTGGCGTTTCTGTTGCTGTTGTTGTTGTTATAGATTCAGCTACTTGGAACTCAAAGTTCCAAGTAGCATGGGATATGGTGAGCCCGTCGCTCTGTATCTATAATGCATTTTAGATACATTAATGTGAATGTCGTCTAGTGGTGGAGCTTTACATGCAAGGGAAACATCTACAGGGCATATATTTGTTGTTTTTTTACCCTCCCTTAGAGGACATAAATCTATGGAAATATCATGAAGGTAACAATGATTAAATGTACGAAATTTGGATTTAGATTTTCACTCAATTTCTTAAGCGAGGACACATCGTCGCCAAAAGAGGATTTTTAACCAGTTGCCAAACTGGTCCTTTTAATCAGTTGCCAAACTGGTCCTTTTAATCAGTTGCCAAACTGGTCCTTTTAATCAGTTGCCAAACTGGTCCTTTTAATCAGTTGCCAAACTGGTCCTTTTAATCAGTTGCCAAACTGGTCCTTTTAATCAGTTGCCAAACTGGTCCTTTTAATCAGTTGCCAAACTGGTCCTTTTAATCAGTTGCCAAACTGGTCCTTTTAATCAGTTGCCAAACTGGTCCTTTTAATCAGTTGCCAAACTGATCCTTTTAATCAGTTGCCAAACTGGTCCTTTTAATCAGTTGCCAAACTGATTAAAGGCAAACTGATCATTCTTAGGCAAAGGGTAACGAAAAACAAGGAACAAACAGCGTCTTGAATTATGATCTCAACATCATCATTTATGAACAGAATGGATGTCCACTTTGGGTTAGTAGTCATTATGGTGGATGTTCACTTGACATCAATAGTGTGGATGCCCACTTTGAATTAGCAGTTTGGATACTATATCATCACTTTGCATCAATACCCCGAATGCTTACCTAAGGTCAACAGGTCAACAGGTCAACGGGTCAACGGGAACTTAGGGTCAACAGGCCCAAAAGTTCCGTGAATCCTTTAGATAGCGTTTTGTGGGTTAAAGGAATGAAGAAGTTATAGAGACTCAGATTGATTGATTCATTCATTCAATGATGAAGATTTAAGCCACCCAAGAAGTGCCACGGGCATGAATAACCCCGTAAAGACAGACTCAGATCCTTTAATCTCTCCTTTGTAGCCTAATACATTTCCTCAGTCTCTCCTCAGCTACCTTCACCGCCCAACCACTTCGGCCGGACGGTAGAGCAACGGTCTCGCTTCTTGCAGGTCGGCGTTCAATCCCCGACCGTCCAAGTGGTTGTACACCATTCCTTTAATCCCCCCCCCCCCCGTTCCATCTTTATCCTTATCCTGACCCCTCCCAAGTGGTAATGTAGTCCTAATGACTTGGCGCTTTCCCCCCGATTGTTCCCTCCCCCTTTCTTCAACTACCTCGTTCAAGACTGAATCACCATCCTGGAAGAAACAAGCCGAGACCTCACCTAGGATTGTTTCACCTAGGTAAGAGACCTCACCTAGGATTGTTTCACCTAGGTAAGAGATCTCACCTAGGATTGTTTCACCTAGGTAAGAGACCTCACCTAGGATTGTTTCACCTAGGTAAGAGACCTCACCTAGGATTGTTTCACCTAGGTAAGAGACCTCACCTAGGATTGTTTCACCTAGGTAAGAGACCTCACCTAGGATTGTTTCACCTAGGTAAGAGACCTCACCTAGGATTGTTTCACCTAGGTAAGAGACCTCACCTAGGATTGTTTCACCTAGGTAAGAGACCTCACCTAGGATTGTTTCACCTAGGTAAAAGACCTCACCTAGGATTGTTTCACCTAGGTAAGAGACCTCACCTAGGATTGTTTCACCTAGGTAAGAGACCTCACCTAGGATTGTTTCACCTAGGTAAGAGACCTCACCTAGGATTGACCCCTCGTTACCCCTCTCTCAACATTGTGTTTTACGAAGAATAATCCACAATATCGCAAGACGGTAAGTGCATAATGAGCTTAAGAAGGGCGCTTGATAATCACATTAATGACATTAACAGACAGACACATGCAGAGGAAATGGTGCGTCCCAGCCAGGCAGTGTGTGAGCGGGGGTGTGCTGGTACATATACCATGATAACAAAGCATCGTTGGGTTTACGTCGAATTAGCCAAATACTGGCACATTAGCGGCTCGTTTTCATAAACAATGGCCGAATGTTGGTTAATCCAGCCGGCAAATCGCCCCTTGTTCGTGAGTGAAAAGCTCTTTATACACACGACTCGCTATACTCATTAGGTTCCAGTTTTTCTTGAGTGGTATTTGGCTCTCTTCCTGAGCATGTGTTTCGTATTAACGTCGTTGATCATTCCGTCCTCAGGATGGCTTGTTTGGTGGAAGCAACACAGCATCTTGTCTGCAATTATCATCTTGGCCTAGATGCGAGGTCACCTGATGCAACCTGACCTGAAGGTAACCTGTCGCAATGAACACTTGTAAGGTGTAACTTTAGAATTGCTAAGAGCCGACTCTAGCTCTATGTGAAATATTAAATAAAACCATCAATGGTGTTTCACTAGGTTCGTTAAAGCGGTGGGCGTCGCACAAGACGCACTCGTCAATTTTAAAGTATTGTGGATTAAAAATAGGTTTGTTTTCATTTATATGTTAATGTTATTATATGTTTAAGTTCTGTGTGTTGTTAGGTGTTGGTTTGGTGTTCAGGTCGTGTTGGTGATTATTTGTATTTGAAGTACGCGGGTGAAGCATTTACAGTGTTGCGACTCAAACAGAGGTCGTTATCAAAGCATTGTTTGAGAAATATTTAAACATCATCACCTGTGAGTCCAGTCCGTCCTCATAAACAAAGGCCAAAGACCATTCCATGCACCCGCCAACCCCCCTGTTTATGAATAAAAAAAAGGTTACACACAACTTACAGCTGATGACGTTCGAACACTTCTGGAACAAGTGCTTCGCTGACGAGTTTTGTTCGAACCACAACGCTGTAAATGCTTCACCCACGTACTACAAATACAAATAATCGCCAACAGAACCTAAACACTTAACCTAACCAATGCCTAAATAGGTACAGTATGCTAATATATAACAATATTAATTTAAATTTCAGAACATTTCTGTTTGAAATAAACAGCATGAGGAAATTCATGAATGCATATTTGGGGGGGTCGACAACTGGATGGAATGAACGGTTTGGAAAGTTTGGCGGCTGGATTAACGAGCCTATGGCGTTCGTTGTTGAAGAAAGGCTGCTTTGATTGACATCTTGTCCTTTAGGCAATATAACCATGTTTCGAACTACGACTCGAGTTGTGCCACATTCATCAACAGCCAACACTGCAAACACAATTAAACCATACAAAAAATCTTACCTAGATCTAACTGTTCATCAACCCTCATAACAGAATAACATACATTTTTAGTTGCGGAATTGTAATATGAAAGATTTTTCATGTCAAGAACATGTTAAATACTGGTTTATATAAAATCTTAATATTGCATCTAAAAATATAAATAATACCTTTAAAATCGGCAATATTCTCTGCTCTGTGGCCTCGTTCTTAGATATTTATTTGATAAATACCACAAGGTCTTATTTTATTTTTGTTAAATTGCAACGTGCCTGCAGAGTATTGTATTTTTCTCCTTCAAACAAAGTCATTGTATTGTTGCCCATTGAATTGTTCTCCTTCAAGTAAAGTTGTTGTATTGTACCCCTTCAAGTAAAGTCATTGTATTGTACCCCCTTCAAGTAAAGTCATTGTATTGTTCCCCTTCAAGTAAAGTCATTGTATTGTTCCCCTTCAAGTAAAGTCATTGTATTGTTCCCCCTTCAAGTAAAGTCATTGTATTGTTCCCCTTCAAGTAAAGTCATTGTATTGTTCCCCTTCAAGTAAAGTCATTGTATTGTACCCCCTTCAAGTAAAGTCATTGTATTGTTCCCCTTTAAGCACAGTCATTGTATTCCCTTCACGTAGTCAACTGGATGATAGATAACGTAGAAGCACAAGTTAATGGCCCGGAACTACAGTGTTAAATTCGGTCATCTATTTTAACTTGCATAGCTGACACCCGTTGTTCAGTTAAGCGAGAATAACCGGATAGAATCGGATTTGTTAAATCCGATTGATTTTGTGTGCAATTTACACATTTCCATGGACTACGGCATTCCTTAATACTGTATTAATATACGTGTGTTCAAGATTAGTTGTCAATTTCTATGGCGTTATTTCCTAGTACATGTCTTAGTTTGAGTGAAAAAAATAAATAAATCAATTGGGCTCGTGTAAGTTCATCGTTATCGATCAAGCTGTGTCTGTCTCTATCAATAAATGTAAATATCTGATGGTCTATTTGAAGTTAGAGGACACACACGCTTGGGACTAGGTTCATCAAACTTTGTCACTGTGATTCCTGAAGGGTATGTGCCCAACATGGCCTGGTGGGATTGCGACAAATTAAAAGGGAACAGCATGCCACAGCCACGTATTCACCACCACGGCGATGATTTTTCCTCTAGCCAGCTCCCACCTGGCTAAATAACTTTGAAGAAAAAAGTGTAAGTCATTAATTTTTCTTATAGTATTACAAATATTATGAACTGATGGGAAATTTAAAATAAATATAAACTTATCATATGACAGTGTCAGACCCCGGAGGAAGAATTGAAACAGGAATTTCCTTAAGTACTTTCGTATATTAATACATCTTCAGAAGGAATGAATGGAACTTATCAAATATTGACTGTAGCAACTTATCAAGTATTGATTGTAGAAAAACAGCGAAAAGATTTAACTTTAATATGTACACACCACACTGGAAAAAACTTACCAGTCTGAAATTTCAGTGTCCAGCTTTTTATCATTTCAATGTTCTCTCCCTCCCGTTCAATCTCTCTCTCTCTCTCTCTCTCTCTCTCTCTCTCTCTCTCTCTCTCTCTCTCTCTCTCTCTCTCTCTCTCTCTCTCTCTCTCTCTCTCTCTCTCTCTCCCTCTCTCTCTCTCTCTCTCTCTCTCTCTCTCTCTGTCTCTCTCTCTCTCTTTCTCTCTCTCGTAAAATAAGCATAACGAAGCATGGAAGCTGCTAAATAGGTCTATGGACAACAAAACAAATATTTCGAAATTTACCTTATAATAATTAGCTGGGAAGGTGGGGGGGGGGGGTTAGATACCGATATTTCTAAAAGTGTGGAACTAGAGCCAACTCTGAAGCGCCTATGACACCCCCATGCCCCACATGTGCCATGTGTAAAAGTTAAGTAGGAATAAGCCAACGTCTATGTGTATGTGTGTCTCCTTCGATGTATATAAAGACCAAAAAAAATTGAAAGTAGGCAATACAAATAGAATTTAACATTTTTAATTAGAAATATGATTTATTCAAAGATTTATCATTGCTCTTGCTATCTTTTAAATTATTATACATTCTGAGGAACAAGTTAAATTATCGTATTCTGTAAGGGAATCGTTGTCCCCGGGTCGTGTTACAATCTGGTTGCTGATGCCTTCAAAGTATGGAGAGTGGGAATTATTCCTCTCAAACTTTGCGTTGACCTTTGCCTATTAGAGCTTAGGGAAGACATCTTAAAGGAACCGGAAAACTTATGAAACAATGTGTCACAGCTCTAGATAAGGTATAGGCAGCCTACAAGAACAGCCTTCAAAGATGTCTTACCTAAACTGTCTGAGGAAAGATCACAGCAAAGTTTAAAGAGAATAACAGGCATGTTCTATCCTTTGGAGGCATATGGAATTAGACAAGAACACTTCGCAGGAAAACATGTTATAGGGTGTTATGTATAATTACAATTTAACAAATAAACACCTACAACAACTCAGTAACAAAACCATCAAGAAACTAAAGCTATTAAAAGTTGTATCCAATCATTCTTGGGGACCAGATAGCGGTTCCCTAAAAAAAATGACATGTAAACTAAACTTGACACATTTTGAGTTTACTCCTCTGCCAGAACTTTGATTCTTCAAGTTTTCTCCTCCACTGTATTTGGGGATACGATTTGGCACATTAGCGCTCCACTCTTCTCCTTAGCTCGTTCTCCTTCCAATACGTCCTGCAACCCGTCCTCCAACCGGGCCTCAACCCATCAGGCTGTGCTTGTCCAAGCTGGGACTGACCCCAAATGACACACTCACCAGTCTTAATGTACTATGTATTGTGAATCGGCATTTTATCAAATATAATTTAATGTGAGTGTGTGTGTGTGTGTGTGTGTGTGTGTGTGTGTGTGTGTGTGTGTGTGTGTGTGTGTGTGTGTGTAACAAAATTAGTTTGTTAGCAAATGCTGATTATTGAATAGAGGATAGGTTTAAATCTGTTAATGCGTTTTCGAGATTGGCCGTAACATGGATAAGCCATAATCTGAGGATTAGTTGCTTGACTGACTGATGACCTGTGTGTGAATTCACCCATAATATGGAGCGAAAGTGTTGGGAAGATCACGCCTGCTATATGCCACGAGAGCTCTCAAGAGTCAGGTCAAAAAAAATAAAAAAAAAAAGAGTTCAATGCTGTGATAATTTCCCACAACGTTGGCTGGGATCCTTGGCAGGTTTCCAATCTCCAACTCTTCTTTTTCGTAGTGCCAGCTTTGCCTCTACGCGAAGAGCAGCTAACTCTGCCCAACCAGCTCTAACACTAATGCCCATTCTAGCTCCGGCCTTCCCAAAAGACGCAATCAATCATTTTTTTCATACTATATGATTTAAATGCGTGACTAAGATACATTCTATCATCTAAGTCTCTAAGAGATCAATATAGACTATCCAGCATGCTTCACTAGCCATCATTGGAACACAGGAGACAGGCAAGCCGCAGTGAGCCCATTGGTACATGCGGCACTTATATTTGTATATTTACTAGATATATATTAGGCAGCTTGTATATTTGGCTGATCCAGTTAACATGTATTCACTTGTACTCTGCCTTTGAAAATGATGACACAGTCAACGAAACGCAGCTCTTAGCGTCATGCCGTAATAGAGAGCTGTAAAATGAGCTAAAGTTAAATTATTTCAACTATTTTCTCAAGTGAATAGAGAAGATTCGTGCTAGAATCATTGATCTCGTCCTATCTGTCATTCAATATTGTTTACAAGAAAGATTGCTATCAATATAGTATATAATATATATTATATATCACCATAGCTCACTATATATATATCACATTGAGCTATAGAGTTACAGCTATATCACTATAGCTCAATGACTCCTCTCAGGATTTGAACCCATGACCACTGCACTATAAACCCGTCCTCGACTCAAGTCCATTACATCCCAGCCAGTCCTCCAAACAAAGGGCCAAAAGTGATTCCATGCAGCCGCCAAACTCCCTGTTTATGAATGAAAAACGATTTATACACAACTCACAACTGTTGACGTTCGAACAGTTTCGGAACAAGTGCTTCACTGACGAATTTTGTTCGAACCACAACGCTATAAATGCTTCACCCACGTACTACAAATACAAATAATCGCCAACAGAACCTAAACTTTACCTAACCTAACCTATGCCTATATATGCACAATATGCTTATATATTATAATAATAATTTATATTTGAGAAAATTCCCGTTTTGACTGAACAGCATGTAAAAGTTTATGAATGCGTCTGTGGGGTCGACCGCTGGATGTAATGGACTTGAGTCGAGGACGGATTGGCACTAGCCAATCGCTGGTGCAATGGTCATGGTGCCAGTACTGTTGAAGCGGAGTTGAGGACAAGCTCGACCAAATGGCATATGATATCTAAGATACATTCTTCCATTTTAAGAATTTATTCCAAATATAATATTCAATATATTCAAATATTCTAAAATATATTAATATTATGTATTAGAATTTGGTAGCCTAGTCAAAGGCCAAGTTAAGTTAGTGTTTAAGTTCCATTGGAAATTATTTGTACTTGGAGTACGTGGTTGAAGCATTTACAGAGGTCGGATTCGAATACAAATAGAGAGCAAAGCAGCGTTCGAGACGCGTATATACATTATCGGTTGTGCACTATGTGTAAAGCATTCTGCATTCATAAACGGGATTTAGGTGGATGAATTACGAGCAATTGGCCAAAGTTTTGGCGATGGGCTGCCGTTAGAAGATGGGCTGTTCAGAGAGATGGGCTTCAAACATAGACTGAACACGAAGCACTATTCGAGAAGGTTTGATCATAATCAGATGAAATTTATA
This sequence comes from Procambarus clarkii, assembly GCF_040958095.1. Lineage (NCBI taxonomy): Eukaryota > Metazoa > Arthropoda > Malacostraca > Decapoda > Cambaridae > Procambarus > Procambarus clarkii. The sequence continues at coordinate 27,784,153 of NC_091202.1, read as the reverse complement.
TGTAACTCAGTCCATCCTAACCAACTAAAGTCAAATGCTCGTTAATCCGGCCCCCAAAGCCCCATGTTTATGAATGAAAAGCGGTTTATACACGACTCACAACTGATGACGTCCGAACACTTTCGGAACAAGTGCTTCGCTCACGTCCTCTGTTCAAACCACATTTCTATAAATGCTTCACCCACGTACCTCAAATACAAATATTCGCCTACAGAATCTATACACCTAACTTAACCTACGCCTAACTGTATATAGAATTTTTATGTATAATAATATTAATTTATATGTGAGAACAAACCAATTTTTAACACACAGTATGGTATAATTGATGAATGCGGTTGGGGAGGATGGCCGCTGCTTTAACCAGCCTAGGGTGAGGACGGGTTGCTCTAAATGCTTCATCCACGTACTGCAAATTTTAATATTTACCAACAGAATCTAACTCCCTAACCTAAGTTAATCCTTACTATTTACCACATTCTAGTATATTAAATAAGGAGTTTTATTTGCGGGAATACCCAGTACGATGAAATTTATATATGAAGTCTTTGATGGGTGGGTCGCCCCTTTAACGAGCCTAACGTGAGGACAAGTTGGCACCTGCAGTAGTCTTTGAAATATTTTGCTTCTCAACATTATTAACTCACTAAAAACAAACTCCACCCCGAGGCAACAGTACAAATTGTGACTAATTATTATTTGACTAATACATCCAGAAATCGACAATATTTCTTTGTCAGATGCAATTAAAATTGGTATTTTTCTTTATTTAATTTATATTATAATACTTTGTTATTCTGGGACTAAATAGACCTGGGTGAGGTGTTTTGAATACACTGATTTGAAGAGTGTGTATAATACAAACTCAAAGGGAATAAAACACGTTTCGATTTACAGCTTCGAGCAAAGACAGAAACAGATAGACCAAATCCGAACACTCCCCCGACTGGTATAAGCAACAATATATATATATATATATATATATATATATATATATATATATATATATATATATATATATATATATATATATATATATATATATTATTAAATATGACCGAAAAAGTAAGATTAATAATTCTAACACGAATTTTCTCAATCTTTCGTACATTACGCTTCACTGTTGGAGGTAAATCAAAAATCACTTCTCCAAAATTCATTTTTATTTCTAGTCTGACGCGACACGGGCGCGTTTCGTAAAACTTATTACATTTTCAAAGACTTCACAAATACACAACTGATTAGAACGTATCTCTGATTTTATATCTACATTTGAGTGAGGTGGGAGGGGTGATGTGGCATTAGAACAAGAGGGGATATTAATAGGGTATTAAAAGTATCAACACAAGACAGAACAGAAACAATGGGTATTGAATAGAAGTGTTTGTAGAAAGCCTATTGGTCCATATTTCTTGATGCTTCTATATTGGAGCGGAGTCTTGAGGTGGGTAGAATATAGTTGTGCAATAATTGGCTGTTGATTGCTGGTGTTGACTTCTTGATGTGTAGTGCCTCGCAAACGTCAAGCCGCCTGCTATCGCTGTATCTATCGATGATTTCTGTGTTGTTTACTAGGATTTCTCTGGCGATGGTTTGGTTATGGGAAGAGATTATATGTTCCTTAATGGAGCCCTGTTGCATAAGCAACAGGGCTCCATTAAGGAACATATAATCTCTTCCCATAACCAAACCATCGCCAGAGAAATCCTAGTAAACAACACAGAAATCATCGATAGATACAGCGATAGCAGGCGGCTTGACGTTTGCGAGGCACTACACATCAAGAAGTCAACACCAGCAATCAACAGCCAATTATTGCACAACTATATTCTACCCACCTCAAGACTCCGCTCCAATATAGAAGCATCAAGAAATATGGACCAATAGGCTTTCTACAAACACTTCTATTCAATACCCATTGTTTCTGTTCTGTCTTGTGTTGATACTTTTAATACCCTATTAATATCCCCTCTTGTTCTAATGCCACATCACCCCTCCCACCTCACTCAAATGTAGATATAAAATCAGAGATACGTTCTAATCAGTTGTGTATTTGTGAAGTCTTTGAAAATGTAATAAGTTTTACGAAACGCGCCCGTGTCGCGTCAGACTAGAAATAAAAATGAATTTTGGAGAAGTGATTTTTGATTTACCTCCAACAGTGAAGCGTAATGTACGAAAGATTGAGAAAATTCGTGTTAGAATTATT